>NC_090273.1:55209123-55401623 GCF_040414725.1 Anabrus simplex | reverse complement strand
TTGGAATAACTTACCAACAAACCAACAGATAGGGAATCTGCCACCTGGGCGACTGCTCTAAATACAGATCAGTATTGATTGATTGAGTAAGTGTAGTATAGAAATGTTACGTACAACTGATGATTACACAGGATACAGTGGACTCGAAGTTGTCTCTGAATACTCTACGGGTAGATGACCCGAAGTATAACAACAAATTGAGAGCCATTGGGCTTATTATTATTATTATTATTATTATTATTATTATTATTATTATTATTATTATTATTATTATTATTATTATTATTATTATTATTTATTTATTTATTTATTTATTTATTTATTTATTTATTTATTTATTTATTTATTTATTTATTTATTTTCCTTAAATTGTACATGTATAATTTAGGGGTGGTAGATGGAGAAAGGGCAAGCCCCACATACACGGAAGTGCCTCCATCTCCACATGTGTACATAAACTCTACTGAATATTTACATATAAACTTATGCAGACAGTATTAAATTTACATATTTACACTACAAACACTGTACCCTTAAGAATAATAATTATCTTGATTTATCCTGAAAATATTAGAGTAAGCACACCCAGCCATTTATACTCTCACTCAGAAGGGATCAATAAAAATATTATCAAAAGAATGTTTGATTTCATTTATTTATAAAAAACAATAATCTCATAACTATACTCTAACTGCAGTAATGCATGTGGGACACTTATAAGTAGAAATTTCGGGGCTAGAGCAAGGCCACACACCTGTATGACTAGAGGGCCACCTGGTATGTATATAGGTTGTGCGTGTGCGTGTGTGTGTGTGTGTGTGTGTGTGTGTAGTGAAACACCTGGGTTTCACTACACGTACAAATTGCAATGAGAATGAAAATCCACAGCCTGTTTCCAGTCATTCGACCGGATCAGGTATGGAATGAATGGATCCCCCATCTAGCGGCGAGGATAGGAAATGTGCCGGCTGGCGAAGTCTGTCGCACTCCTCTGCGGCAATGATAAATGACTGACAGATGAAATGTAATGTTAGAGGAGGGGGTTGCTGGAATGAATGATGACAGGGAAAACCGGAGTACCCGGAGAAAAACTTGCCCCGCCTCCGCTTTGCCCAGCACAATTCTCTCATGGAGTGACCGGGATTTGAACCACGGTATCCAGCGGTGAGAAGCCGGAGCGCTGCTGCCTGAGCTACGGAGGCTCTCAAATCGCAATGATATCTCCAAATAAATTTAACGTTAAATGCATGTTATCAACGAAAAGGACACGTCACATAGCGCAATTAATAAACAGGTGTTTAAATGGGTTCGAAAGGGATACATAAGTGGAGAAATGTTGAATTCCATTGATTTATGTAAACACGACTGAGTTGGGAACACCGTGCGAGTTGTGAACCTAGTCTTTTACTCCGCTCAAGTCTCCGGTTGTACCTTTTATAGTCAGGTTGATCATAATTCTAGCCGTTCTGACGTACCTACTACCAAGGACATATCAGTGTATGGCCTTGCTCTTACGTTAAACAAAACCATCTTATTGTTATCGTGTCTAGAAAATCCGCTATGTGATAATATTGCAGCTTAGAACTCTGATCAGAATGATTCTGTCATCTATAGTTCCGTTTTTATGAGTTTCGACTTGACAGTTAACTGGAATTCAGACGGTGGTGCCAAATTGCTATGAATACAAACAGCTGATTTACGATACACAACACGAACGGAATTGTATATACTGGAATATAAGTCCATAATCAATTATTCTTTGTAGCAACATACATGATTCACATAAGATGAACAATAATACATAACACATTTAGATAACAATATGTCAATGCTCGAACTGATAAAACGTGAGAAAATTAAATTAAATTTCTACTCACCATGTAGAATATCTCGCTTTTGTTGTTAGATTCAATTTCCCGTAAGGAAGGAAATAATCCTACAAAGTGAACACACCACTCATTTCTGAGTCACTATCGGCATTGTTATCGTCTGTTGAGGTTTCACTCCAGCCTCACCCTAAAGAGATAATAGAGTCTTCAACATAATCGTCTGTGAGACTTTCTTTCTCCCAAGCTTTAATCATTTCGGATTTCGTGTGTCATACAACGTTGCTCCAGTCCTCCGCACTTAAACGGCCTACGGCTTCGAAAATAAGTCTTTCAACTTCCGAAACTGTCAAGAGTCGGTTATTCTCAGATACATAATCCTTCACTGGGGCCCAAATCAGTTCTATGGCGTTAAATTGGAAATGGAATGATGGAAGGTGAACTACTTTATGCCCATGCCTCCTGGCTATTTCATCCACTACATAAACTGGGCATTGGGGCTTGTTTTGTTTCACAGGATGCATGAGGTCCCCCTTCCTGATGTCATCGCGAACGGAAATATTGTGCTCCTTCAACCACTTAACTCATTCTTTCTAGCTGCAATTGTTGGTGCTTTATCAAGAATGACTCCCTAGCATTACAAACAATTTTCTTTAGGGGAGAACCGCGTCCGAAGGGCTTTCTTCTCTTGGGAGCTTCATCCTTAGACGTAGGCGTCGACATGACAGAATATCAAATTCACACTGGCCTAAAACTAACCTACTATATAGCTACCGAACGAAATATTAAACTAAGCTGCTATATAAACTAGATCACTATTGTACCTTGTTATACACTATTCACTACAATATAACGCGCTATACTATTAAAAATAATAAAAAATAAATTTAAAAACTCTACACTACGAAATATAAACGAAGAACCTAGCATAAAAACACACAAAGATCGCGAAAAGAACTGAGCACAATACAACACACAGCTGATAGCATGTGGTTACAATAAACAAAAGATTGACAACATTGGTAACCGGAACCGGAGTCTAACGCGCTCTGTCGGAGCGATCGGTTGCCTATGATTGGCTGTTGATTAATTCACTTACCCTCCGCCAAACGGCAGCGCTCAAACGTCAAGTCGAAACTCATAATTACTGAACTATAAGGTTCAGTATTGCTTCGTTCTTTGTGATACATGTGCTGCGGGTCAATATTTATCCCTTCAACATTGTCACATAACGGTATTTCCAAGCACAACGACGATATACTGTACCTTAATCGAAGCTACATGCTAGAATCTTTCTATGGACATAAAATAAACTCCTTTTGTAGGATTCAATCAGTCACCACCGATCTGCTGTTGCCCAGGTGGCAGATTCTCCACCAGTTCTCTTTACCAAGTCATCTCTTAAAATATTTCAAACAAGTTAGGATGTTATCGAATATTTCTTTTGGTAAATTACTCAAATCCAGGATGTCTCTTCAATCCTCCCCCACCCACGGCACTTAACGCACTGGAAAGGGCTTTGGCCTGCCCAGCGACAGCTGCTCAACCCGAAGGCCTGCAGATTACGAGGGGCCGCGTGGTCAGCACGACGCATCCTCTCGGCCGTTTTTCTGGGCTTTCGAGACCGGGTCCGCCATCCCACCGTCAGATAGCTCCTCAGTTCTAATCACTTAGGCTGAGTGGACCTCGAACCAGCCCTTAGGTCGAGATGAAAATCCCTGACCTGGCCGGAAATCGAACCCGGGGCCTTCGGGCAAAAATCAAGCACGCTACCACTACACCACGGGGCCGGCACAAGTCTCTTCATATAAATGAATATTTGGCCATATTTGTCCTCTTACCTCCCTAATTTTACAAACTGTTTGTCCAACCCTTCTCTCGTTGCTCACGGGGTCGGGCATGAGGTAAGATAAATATGTCGTGGCGGGTTTTTATGACCGGATGCCCTTCCTGACGTCAATCTCATCAGAGGAGTTGATGAGATGAAATGAATGATGTGATACATGATAGTAGGAAGGGAGATAGTGAAACCCGGTGCCGGCACATAGCCTACTCCGGTCGAATAGCACCAATGGGTCTGCTCAAGGCTTAATGTCACCGTCCGACGGATGAATCACCAACAGCAGCGTCATATGCACTCATTTCATATGAGCACTTCGGAGAGGTTTGGAATTTAATCCAGGCTTTTGGCACGCAATCTAGTTATTAGAAACTGTATACCACCACCTCCCCTACTCTGCCGGCCAACATTCTGATGGTGAAAATTTCTTCGGCCAACGGGACTCGAACCGGCTGACCTCCGTATCAGACCGTTTAGACTTCAACGCCTTAACAATCATGGCCACCAGGTGGGCTCTTACTTTTAAAAACTCATTCAAACTTATTCATTTACAAATGTCATTCCACGCCATCACACCGCTGACAGCTGGGATCAGACCACTTAGTCGAGCCGCACGCCTCCTTACTCCCAAGTCTTCCCAGTCCAAACTTTGCAACATTTTCGCAACACTACTCTCTTGTCGAACATTACTCAGAACATGTCATGCTGTTTAACTTTGGATAGTTCCCACTTCTCATCGTGGTGTGGGGTCTCTTACACACTGGAACAATACTCTAATTGAGGTCTTACCACAGGCTTATACGCCATCCGCTTAAAATTCTTACTGCAACCCCTAAATACCCTCATAACCACATAAAGAGATCTAGAACACCATGCAAATGCTGGGGTTGTACCTTAATCAAGGCGATGGTTGCTTCGTTTCCACTCCTCGGCATTTCCTCTCCCATCGTCGCCCTGTGTCTGTGTGACGTAAAGCAAATTTTAAAATAAAATATAAAAGAGAAAAATAAAGAGATATCCATAACCGTTATTTACAAACCCGGTAATGTGATTACACCAATGAAAATTTTCCTTATAAACTGTAAGACCTAAGTGAAATGAAGTGTCGTATGGCTTTTAGTGCCGGGCCATCCCAGGACGGGTTTGGCCCGCCAAGGTGCAGGTCTTTCTATTTGACGCCCGTAGGCGACGTGCGCGTCGTGATGAGGATGAAATGATGATGAAGACGACACATACACCTAGTCCTCGTGCCGTAGGAATTAACCAATTAGGGTTAAAATCCCCGACCTTGCCGGGAATCGAACCCGGGACCCTCTGAACCGAAGGCCAGTACGCTGACCGTCCAGCCAACGAGAACACCTAAGTACTTACAGTGATCTCCATGAGATACTACCATACCATAAACACAGAAATTAGAACTCAGAGGATATTTTCCTTCCGGTGAAACTTACAACATGACTTTTTTTCCCATTCACAATGATAACATTATCTGCTCTCCATCTAACAAAATTGCTTAGGTCTTTTTGGAGTTGGTCACAATCCCGTAACTTATTTATCACTATATAAGTATAATAATTATCATCCACATAAGTCCTGATCTGTGATTGCAGTTTTTTACTCATAACATTTACACACTATGTGTAAGGAAACAGAGGAGTCCAATAACACTGCCTTGCGGAACCTCCAGGATCTGACAATGCTTCTCCTTCTTTAATTGTCTGAATTCTGTTTTCTGGGAATTTAGTCATCCGTTCAGTCCCTCTTTTCTTTTTAGTTCAACAGTCCTCATTTTCGCCTGCGGTTTTCCTTGATCTACCTATCAAAAGCCCTGCATAGGTCCATAGCGATGCCATCCATTTGATCTTCTGAATCCAAAAAATCTGCTATATCTTGCTGGAATCCAGCAAGTTGAGCCTCACTGAAATATTATTTCCAAAACCCGAACTCCCTTCTGTTAAACCAGTTAGTAATTTCGCTAACGTGTCCAGGAAGAATGATTTCACGGAGCTTAAACAAATCATATATCAAACTGACTAGCATGTAATTACACGTCTTACGTTTATCGCCCTTTCCTTTGTAGATAGGCGCTACTCGTTGGCTGAACGGTCAGCGTACTGGCCTTCGGTTCAGAGGGTCCCGGGTTCGATTCCCGGCCGGGTCGGGGATTTTAACCTTAATTGGTTAATTCCAATGGCACGGAGGCTGGGTGTATGTGTTGTCTTCATCATCATTTAATCCTCATCATGACGCGCAGGTCGCCTACGGAAGTAAAATAGAAAGACCTGCACCTGGCGAGCCGAACCCGTCCTGGGACATCCCGGCAGTAAAAGCCATACGGCATATTTTTACTGTAGTAATTATCCATTAATTTAATATAGCTTCTTCATGCGAACAGTAATCAAATAAGTTCTTCAAAGGTGCTGCTATATCTCAACACTAGCCCTAGAAATTATATCAATCCCAGCTGATTTCCTACTGTAGTTTTCAATTTTGCATCTTTTTGTATCGGACGAGTTAGCCGTGCTGTTAGGGGCCCTCAGCTGTGAGCTTGCATCCGGGAGATAGTGCGTTTGAACCCCACTGTCCGCAGCCCTAAAGATGGATTTCCGTCGTTTTCTATTTTCACACCAGACACCTTAATTAAGACCACAGCCGCTTCATTCTCAATTCTAGCCCCTTCCTATCCCATCATCGCCATAAGATATGTCTGTATCAGTGCGACGTAAAGCAAAAATATCTTTTTTATCACAGATAAATTCAAGTACTTCGCTAGTTTCGCCAGTGTGTGTGTTTGTTTGTGCGGAAAAATCTACATAACCACGGGGTATATTCTGAACCGTTGGAAAGGACATTCGTCAAAGACGGCTTGGGTGTGTAAGCATTAATATACGAAAAAAGGAAGTGGAATAGCACCGATTTCAGTAATGGAAGTCGAAGAGAAAAAAAGCCATCTGAGCACTTCTTTGGCTTACGCCAATGGAACCATCAACGATAGACACCGTGAGTATGCGAGGAAGAAAAGTTGAGCGCAAGATCTGCACAACAGCTCTGTTAGATGAAGCCCTTAATGAGCGCTTTTACAGTTTGCAGTTAAAAGCCAACTTCAAAATTTGAAACGATACTTTCAGGTTAATGAAGTAATCTTTATCAAAATTATTCGTTAATTTTTTATACATATGCCAACGATAAACTTGGCTGGCTAAAATTCAAACAGCCACTTAATCCTTATGCTTTATGCCTTCTTAATCGATTATTCTCCTCATGTTCATCCTCCCACTTTCACTGTCAATTTCACCACCTCTCTTCCATTCTCAATTTCGGAACGTGGTCAAAAACGGATAGGCTCTTAGCGATACCAGCGGATCGCACTACAAGATACAGAAACCCATTTGTTGTTTCTTCTGTTTCTATCAGAGCGGCCTCACTTGCTAGTATCAGGCAACTTTGTCATCAGTACCTACTGAGTAATAGATGAAGTCGTAAACTGTTGTTTTGTGTGTTATGATAATATTGAAAATTAGCCTTTCTTCAAGCTATAGACCAGGGCCTCTCAGAGTGCATGCACCTGCACTGTGCACGGTGCAAAAGACGTCTTCGCTTGGTTGACCCGAGTGCAGACACCCACTCCTCGATTTGGAGCAATAGCGCTCTCTTTCTCTTTCCCCACGCCTGTCTCGCTCGCTCCGCCTCTCCCCCTCTTCCTCACTTGCTCCGTAGCGCTCCAAATCTGAGCCGAGTTGAGCCGAGCTTAGCGGAGTAGCCCAGAGACGAAGCGTTGGCCCGAGCCGAGTCGAGTGGGACCGATGCACTGTGCGCAGGAACTCCGCGCCTCAGTTTGCACGCGTGAGATTTTGGGCGTTTGAGAGGCCCTGGGCTAGAGACTGTTATTATTAAGTATTACTAGCAGTTTCCCGCTGGCTGCGCCCGCAATGTACAAAGTATGGTGTTGTTCGTTACTATCCTCACGGATGTATTTGCAAAGTTTCAAGTTAATGAAATAAAGCACATGATCTGCTGTGGTAATAGAATGTAATATTATGTCAATAACACTTGAAAATACATCACACAAGAAAATTTATCGAATTAAACGTTCCTTGAACAACACTACGCGCCGAACTGTTAAAAAGTCCTTCAAAGATCTTCGTCATGGAGACAAATGTACTCATAACTTTTCTCATAATCTACCAATTTAATTAGTTATTACCTGAAAAGAAAGCGCTTGATTCGTGGAGTATTTTTAGACCAAAACGAACTGTATACCTCAATTAGAACCAAAAATATGATTGCTTCAAAAAGACAAAAAATTGAAAAATAAAATAATTTGAGGTAGGCAGAAGTTAAGTGATTTATAGTACCTGATGACAAATCTGTGCATGAATACCTTTCAGTTTAAAAAAATGAAGGAAATCGACCAGATAGAATGTCTTTAGTTTCCATAAACTTTTTTAATATATAGATAGGAATTAGCTAAGTTAACCCTTAAACGCATAGCAAAGGAGAATTTACTTGCTTGTTATATCTTCTTTACGAGTTTATAAGTGTCCATTTACTTCTACCTTGCAGACGAACTCGCTAGGTATCGCTAGTGTGGCAAAAGAATAAAATCTTTAATTCATGATTTTGCTTGTTATTCGGCTGGGCTGAAGTGTAAACTTTAAAACGCTTCAGGTACATCAACTAAAATGTAGTTTATCGCAGTGAATTCATCATCAAGAACATCCCTACCGGGTGAGTTGGCCGTGCGGTTAGAAGCACTCAGCTGTGAGCTTGCATCCAGGAGATAGTGGGTTCGAAACCCAGCCCTAAAGATAGTTTTTCGGTGGTGACCCTTTTTCACACTAAGCAAATGCTGGGGCTGTACCTTGATCAAGGTACTCCTAACCCTTTCCTATCTCACCGTCGCCATAAGACCTATCTGTGTCGGTGCGGTGTAAAGAAAGTTTTTAAAATAGAACATCCCTAACACAAAACTGTGGCAGTAGCTACAGTAATCGTACAGCTTTTATTTACCGGTACGTAAAACATTCAAAATTCATAACATTTTGATTGATCCAAATAAAATAAATAAATAAATAAATAAATAAATAAATAAATAAATAAATAAATAAATAAGGGCTGAAACACTTAAACAGACGTGGTTAAATTCTCCAAACCGGCCGAGAATTGAACCTAGATTTCTCTTAACCGAAGGCCACAACGATGACAATTCAGCCAAGAACCCCGGCAGAGGTTTGCTATAGGCCTACTGTAATACTGAAATAAGTGTTGTGATAGGTAATGCAGTTGCTTGAGTTGCCGGACCTTTCACTTCTAAGGAATAGCACTAAAGTACTACTGGCAACTCGACCGACAGCAAGTGGACAACAGGCAAACGTCCTGGTCTGAGAGACGACGTCAACGTCTAGGAGTACGATGACTGGAACGGAGCCCACTTAGCCACGGGAGGTCAACTGAGTAGAGGGGTTTCAATTCCCACCTCAGCAATCTTCAAAGTGTTTTTCACCGGGCGAGTTGGCCGTGCGGTTAGGGGCGCGCAGCTGTGAGCTCGCATCCGGAGATAGTGGGTTCGAACCCCACTGTCGGCAGCCCTGAATATAGTTTTCTTTGGTTTCCCATTTTCACACCAGGTAAATGCTGGGGGTGTACCTTAAGGCCACGGCCGCTTCATTCCCATTCCTAGGCCTTTCCTGTCCCGTTGTTGCCGACCTAACTGTATCGGTGCGACGTAAAGCAAATAGCAAAAAAACCAAAGTGGTTTATCGTGGTTTCCCACTTCTCCTCCAGAAAAAATCCCGAATGGTACCTACCTTAAGGCCACGGCCGCTTTTTTCCTCTTCCTTGTCTACCCTTTCCAGTTTTCCCATCCCCCCACAAGGCCCCTGTTCAGCACAGCAGGTGAGGCACCATGGGTAAGGTTCTGTTCCCCCTCTCCAGATGTACCTCTGACCAAAAGTCTTACGTTCTAGGACACTGCCCTTGGGGCGGAGAGGTGTAATCCTTCACTGAGTCCGAGGGAAAAACCAAATCTGGACGACAAACAGTTTAAGAAAGTAAATCACGTTTTTAAAATTCGTACTTAACTGAAAAGATTGAATAACTTATTAAATATTGTTTCTTTCTCATTGTAAATATAATATTAGAATAGTTCATATATTAGATTCTTAGGCTAGTTTAGGTAAAAAATTATGTTTTTATCTAATTCTTAAGTGTAAGGATTGAATTAGATTAGATATGAAACATTGTTTATTTCTCCAATTCAAATATAATATAAGAATAGTTTAGATATTAGGGTATTGAACTAATTTGACACTCATTGACAAATAAACATATGTAAAAAAATTGCCACTGTAGTTGTGATTAAAAATCATGTAGTACGCAGTAAGTACATAAATAAGTAAGGGAATAGATAAATAAATAACACTGATATGAATTTCAAAGTTTGTTCTGCTACAAGAGGAAATATTATTGATTGTTGTTAACTTAAGTGCCCTGAATCCATATCTGAATCACGTCAGTTTTTTTTGTAATTTTCAAAAGAATATAAAAAACATCAAAATTGACAAAGTTCATCATTAAACAAAGTACATATAATTTAATAAGGCAGTCATACCTGAAATGACTTCTTAGGTATTGTGAAATGTAGAATCCAAGTCTGTATTCATATTTTCTCTAGCGTGTCCCATTTTATGTATTTTTTAGAAATAGGAACGAAAACTTCAAAATTTGAACAATATTTTAATAACATGAAATTGGGTATATTTTTTTAAGCATGTTTTACAGCGCAATATAAAATTTTAGTGTATAAAATTAATTATAACACATTGAATTATATTCATGAAGCGTACTTGCAGGCATTCAGATGTTCAATTTGTCGATCGAAATGTTGCACCGTTTTGATGTCCTGCTGCGACTTTGAGACGTACTCCTCTTTCAACATCAGCAATAATCCGCTAACATTCCTTCATTTCACTTGCCCTGGCATCTTACTTCCGTCGTTTTAATATCTTAATGAAATCTTTCAAGGAACGGCATTCATACAAATGTAGAAATTACTTGAATTTTTCCAAGTGTCCTTGCAATATTAATCAAGAAAAAATAATTATAGGATACTTTGTTCGTAATTTTTCATTTAGTTTGTTTTATAAGATTTTAGTGATTCCATTATGTCTAAATTACCAGCTTTACCGCAAAGATAATGGTATAATTGGTGTAAAGATATATATTAATTTCAGTATTTAGACATGTTAACGAGTTTCAAAATTTTTTTTTTTTAATTGGACGTGATGAAACAAATCTACATATGAGCTTTGTAACTACCCGTAGAGGGGAAGTGAAAAATATAAACAGTTTCTCTGTAGCGAAATGGTTGCATATCAGTATAATATGAAGAAATTATCTTCTCTAAACTCCAGTCATGATCAGCATCTCTCTTGCATGCAATCTACTCAAACATTGTGTCAGTAGACGTGTCTCAAGACTAAGGAATGACAGACATAATGTCGCCCTCAGCACTCGGTAACTGACTGTTTGCGCTAAGTTCGGCAGTACAGTATTTGACTTGCTGGCTAGGGGTGACGAGGGGTCTGTTTATAAGACTGATTGATGGAAGCTGTCAACGGGGGATGTTCCCTAGGGCAACGAGAAGGGAGAGCAAAGGGAATTAAACCAATTTAGTTTGCCAACACGGAGACGTGCTTAACACAATAAATACAGAGATCTCTCCACGTGACCTTATTACACGCTAATAAGTAGTAAACAAGTGAGTGTCTTTCTCCTTGTAGTTGCTATGGTAACCGCCACATCTAGTCCTCGAGTGACGTCATCCTTGGCACGTTCTCAAGCATATTGTGTCATACAGATTTTGTACTAGTGTTCACTTTGCTAATCAATTCACAAAGATGTAACTTACCTTCCTTCCCTCCAGGACGTCGCAACTTTTTTGCACAGCGCACCAAGTGAAACGAAGAAAGGGCCGGGATGAGTGGCTCAGATGGCAGAGTCTTCTGAGCCCAAGTTCGCCCGATTGATTCCGGTTCAGGTGTTCAACTACGTCACTTGGCGCCCATACATTTACAAGTACGTAGAATAATTACTAGGGGGGGGGGGGGAAATTCCGGCACCTCTGCGTTTCTGAAATCAGCGGAAGTTTTTAGAGAGACGCATATCGAGTAACATTTTAAATACAAAACAAGAAGACATGGACAAATAAGATTTTATGACGTTATTTCTCTTCTTACATGCTGCCCTTACACATATTCCAGATATATTTGGTTAAAAAGCAACGAAGGAAAGGCTTAGTTCCTGCTCAGATTTCTTAACGGGGAAAGCTGTATCCTGCAGGCACTGTATAACTCTCACACATAGAGGAAATGTTGGATAACTTGCATTCAACGAAACACATGAAATAATGTAATTTTTTTATTGTTTTATGTCGTACTGACACAGACAGATCTTATGCCGACGTTGGTAGAGGAGAGGGCTAGAAGTGGGAAGGAATCGACCGTGGCCTTAATTAAGGTAGAGCCCCAACATTTGCCTGGCGTGAACATAGGAAACCACGAAAACCATCTTCAGAACTGCCGACTGTGGGATTCGAACCCTCTATTTCCCGGATGCTTTTTTTAAACTATCATTAGTACATCAATCTTCAAGAAATGCAGGGCCCGTGTCATTTCATTATATTTTACTGCAGAAAATTGTACCAAATTATAAAATTGTCCCACAACAAATCACCCCGCATTACAAAGTCGACCCATGGCCCGTCATACTGATACCAAACAGACAATTCCGACGGATAGCATGTTTCCTTGGTAACACAACTATGGTATTTATTTGCTGAAGAACTCTTTGGAGATGGACCGACCCCTCTAAGGGATTCTATTGATATTTGTTTTACGTCGCACCAACACGGACAGGTCTTGTGGCGATGATGGGGTGGGGCAGGGCTAGGACTGCGAAGCAAGCGGGTTTGTTACACTCCCCCACAATCAACTGTTCTGAGAATGGTTTTCCGTGGTTTTCCAATCACCTGCACTAAGGATAATTCCGGGATAGTTCCTTGTATAGGCGACAGCCACAACCCTCACCGTACATCTATCTACTTCCCTATTTCATATCTTCTTGACCTGAGGAAGCGATTTTCGAGAAGCGATCTTCCACTGCTGCTTTTTATAGTCCATTCTCCCGTACTATCTCACCAAGTTACTTGAACTTCTTGACCCTTTCGATCCATCATATCTCTGTTTAGAGAAACGTAGGTCCATGCTTGATATTCGCCATATATCTGGTAGTTTCTTTTGAAATCATCAGTCCTGTTTGTATAGAAATTCTTTCCAAAACCTTAATTTGGATGTTTGCGACCTCTGGACGTTCTGATAGCATAGCAAAATTATGGGTGAAAACCACATACAGTAGTTGACTTAAATTCCTCCTGTCCTTCTTCTAAGGCAAATTGGGGATATCCCTTGATGTTAAATTTCTGAGTTCCAAATTCTCAAAATATTTTTCTAGAACGCAGTTGAATAGGCGTGGGGTTAGTCCATTGCATTGCCTCACGCTTGTCTTGATCTCAAATGGCGGAGACAGATAACCCATAAAATTTACCTTGCAGGCTGTGCCTGTTAAAGTATCTTTGATTATATTTGCTAATTTGCTTTCGTCTGCAAATTCCCAAATGATCTTGTCCGAAGTCTCTCTGTCCACCGAATCGAAGTCTTTTCTTTTTGAAGTCTATGAAAGTTTTTTATTATTATTATGTTATTTGCTTTACGTCCCACAAACTACTTTGCGGTTTTTGGAGACGCCGAGGTGCTGAAATTAATCCCGCAGGATTGCTTTTACGTGCCAGTAAATCTACCGACACGAGGCTGACGTATTTGAGCACCTTCAAATACCACAGGACTGAGCAGGATCGAACCTGCCAAGTTAGGGTCAGAAGGGCAGCGCCTCAACCGTCTGAGCCACTCAGACTGGCATTATTATTATTATTATTATGAATGCGTTATGCCCAACTAAGGAGCGCGTTTGAACGTATTAGTACTTATTTTGTATTTTATTCTTCCCTTTCCAGCATCTCTTCATCCTCTCGCTGTGTTCCTCTTTTTGCATTGTTTAGTCCATCCTGTATTTAGTCGGGTGGACTTAACAGAAAATTGTGTTTGTGAATTAAAGTTCTGAATTTTATTCTAGCTTGAATTGTTTCTTCATTAATGCCAATTTCATTTAGGTCTTCACTGATTTCTTTCAGCCAATTATTGTGATTTCTTACTGATGAGGCTAAGTTTAAAAAATTTTCTTTGTGAGCCTGTTACTATCCATTCTATACAATTGACCATAAAATTGCAATCTCCATTTCCTGATTGTGATTTTTTCTGTACCTTGATAGATTTCATGTGAATTCTTTCTATCCAAATTCCACTTTCTCATTTTGATCCTAAGATTTTTATGAGTATTTTTATTTCTTGTTTTTTGATCATCTTTATTCGAGTTGTTCCACCAGTTACAATAGTTTCAGATGCCTAAAGTGTTTCTGATTTAAATATTGTGTTATAATTATATTATTATTAATCACGTGCTCAGGAATTGTATTTAAATAAGGAAGAGTTAAAAATGTTAATACTATTATTTTACGTGGGAATCAGCTCCTTGACTCCAGTTCAGGAAGCAGAAAAGCTAATAGCTCTTCCACTGTGCCCTGCATTAGCAGTATACTGTAGGGGAAATGGTTGGTATTGAAGTTGAAAGAGGGGAATATAAAGCAATTGTCTCCCTGTCAGCACGTGACTCTTTGCTTACACCGATAATTACTTCACTCAGTGCGCACACACACACATGCGTAGTGACCTCCTTTTCCCCCCACGTCACTCACAAATGGCAGTGTACAACACATCACCAGCCAATTGATTTAGCCCAGTGCTTGACAAACAAGCACGGACCGTTTTGAGTTCGAATCCCTAGTGCCTCCAAATTTTCGACTAGTTTTCTGCCTAGTCCTTCACTTGGCAGTAGTAAAAATCATGATCAAGCTAAACAACAAATAAACCTGTGGCACATAAATCCATCTAACAGTGAGAAACCGTGTGTCGTTATAAGTATGTTCACTATGATGGGAAATGTAGATCTTCTCTTCTCTTAAGTCCTTCCCACCTTCTAAGTAACTGAAGGGTGAAAGGATGGGTCCATGATATCCAATCCCTTATCTGTCGTAAGTGCCGACTGACAGGGGTTCTCAATTTCGGAGCGTCGAATGGTGATTGCGCGTTTTCTAGCTGAATCTGACATTGCTTACAAGATAAAACGTAACAACACCATGGTCATAACAGAATGCCAGTATGCGAGTGAATTCCTGTCCATGAACTACACGCTGGAGAAGCTAGAGGTCTTCGAAAGGAGAAACCTTAAAAAATTATGGGAGCTATCGAAGGTGAAAGCGGATAGAAACTTCGGAGCAACAAAGAAGTTTACCAAAAGGTGGAAAGAATCTAGGAAACCATGAGGAAGAAGAGACTGGCGTTTCTCTGACATCTGTACATAATGAACGCAAACAGATAGTTGATTACTTCTGGAGAAAAGATAGCACTACAGCATGGATTAAAGGAACGAAGAAGGATATGCAAAAGTTAAATGTCTCGGAGGTCCAACTGTTAGAAAGTAATACATTTAGGAACACAGTGAAAAGTTTGCAAACCGGGCGAGTTGGCCGTGCGCGTAGAGGCGCGCGGCTGTGAGCTTGCATCTGGGAGATAGTAGGTTCGAATCCCACTATCGGCAGCCCTGAAGACGGTTTTCCGTGGTTTCCCATTTTCACACCAGGCAAATGCTGGGGCTGTACCTTAATTAAGGCCACGGCCGCTTCCTTCCAACTCCTAGGCCTTTCCTATCCCATCGTTGCCATAAGACCTATCTGTGTCGGTGCGACGTAAAGCCCCTAGCAAAAAAAAAAAGTTTGCAAGGGGTACAAGCCGCAGGAAGAACTAACAAGACCGGAAGAACTTGGACAGATGAATAAAGGTAGCAGGCAGCGAACGTATGAAAGAGTATTGGATACAGAGAAAACTCCGCACGAATAGAAAGAAATGAAGTTGTGATGATGATGTTGATGATGATGATGATGATGATGATGATTGTTGTTTAAAGTGGCCTAACATCTAAGGTCATCGGCCCAAATGAAATTGTAGCATCATCTTAAGTGGTTCATTCGTTTATAATAATAATAATAATAATAATAATAATAATAATAATAATAATAATAATAATGCAGTTCTATGTTCCTGTCCGTTACTTCATGTTTCATTTCTTGTATCGACAATTAAGTTTCCAGTAGTAATTCTTAATTTAATTTCAACGATTTACAATATCATCAAAAAGTGACGTTTTGCAGTCTTCTTCAATTATGAAATAACCCCAGTGTGGTAGATTGAAAAATCTTGAAAACTTCCCATTTTTGTTGCAACAATTATTACTTTCACTTGGATGTCTTTCGTAAGTGCCATAGTTCAGTTGCAATGAGAAAACTACACCACAATATTATTTCCAGACTTTATGGTCTCTCTGTGTACCATCACAAGCAAATTACTGCTCTCTTCTGCTGTAAATAAAGAATATAAATTCCTTTAGGCCAAGATTATACGACGATGCACGTTAGGGATTAAAGTTCCATTTATCTCCGTTCTAGAGACTACTTCCTATACAGGTCAGGTCTCCTCCTTTCACCACATACCATGGAGTTCCTGAAGAAACTTCTGAATGGCGTCCCGCATCCCTTAGGAACAGCTCAAATCGCTGAGCGGCTATCAACATTCCTGTTTTACGGGCGGAGTATTCCCTTCGGAACATTCCGCAGTACGCTCGCTTGAACAAGTTTCACCTTAGAGGCACTCTGAATGAGAATGATAAAACGTCCATTTTTGTCTTGAATGTGGGATGATTCCAGCAAAGTGAGTATAAACGTACTTATTCATTTTTAAATGGCCTCCTATAATTAGTAGGTAACTCCTAACAGGATGACCTTATGCTTTAAATAAAGCAAAAACCGCGGAGATATTTCGCCGAATTGTACCATAAATACAACAAATAGAAACCAATTATCCCATTGCAAAAATCAAATGATCACCAATATGTCTCCCGGTCATGACCAACCATTAACGGTTGCTAATTTTAGGTGGCAAACAGACACAAGACGGTTGGTAGTTGACATTGTCTGACCATCCATACATACCTTACATCACTGCCTGCATGGTTGCTACGTAACATTGTCTGACCATCCATACATACCTTACATCAGAGCCTGCACGGTTGCTAGGTAACATTGTCTGACCATCCATCCACACCTTACTTCACTGCCTGCACGGTTGCTAGGTAACATTGTCTGACCATCCATACATACCTTACACCACAGCCTGTACGGTTGCTAGGTAACATTGTCTGACCATCTATACATACCTTACATCACAGCCTGCACGTTTGCTAGGTAACATCGTCTGACCATCCATACATACCTTACATCACAGCCTGTACGGTTGCTAGGTAAAATTGTCTGACCCTCAATCCATACCTTACATCACAGCCTGCACGGTTGCTAAGTAACATTGTCTGACCATCCATCCATACCTTACATCACTGCCTGCAGGGTTGTTAGGTAACATTGTCTGACCATGCGTCCATACCTTACATCACTGCCTGCAGGGTTGTTAGGTAACATTGTCTGACCATGCGTCCATACCTTACATCACTGCCTGCAGGGTTGTTAGGTAACATTGTCTGACCATGCGTCCATACCTTACATCACTGCCTGCAGGGTTGTTAGGTAACATTGTCTGACCATGCGTCCATACCTTACATCACTGCCTGCACGGTTGCTATGGTTACACTTCCGCCACACATTTTGTCGCATCACGTTACACAAATTTTCGGATGACCTCTAACCATAAGACATGTTTATGTCGAAATATACGTAATCTTTTGCCCTTAAAACGTTTCGCGATTTTCCAACTGAACTGGTGAGTCATTATTTGATATGCTTGTTCTTAGAACATGTTTACTGTGCTTATTCAGTCACGAATACACTAAATTACACCCGTTTTGAAAACATATTTTTCTTGAATCTTCCGCGTTTCCGGACTCACTTCACAAAGAAGTTTATGATTTCGACTAATTTGTAAATAAATAAAACTTGATTCCTTACGTTGATAACCTGCTTCAAATGGAACATCTACAAGAATACTACTGATTAAATAAGTTGAAAATGATACTAGAAAGAATAGTAATGGGAGGATGTTGGTATGAAGAGATTCTAAAAAAGATAAAAGATGCGGATTAAGACGGTAAGTGCAGGAGGGAAGTATATAAAGAAGCAGATTATCATGCCAAACTGTAAGACGCAGGAACATTACTAAAATTCTCTGAAATTAGGGAAAAGTGTAGTAAGAGAGAAATATAGGCTTACAAGTAAAGAAGTAAGAGTTTATTTTTGGTGGTTAATCAATGCATTCAAGAATAAATATCAAAGATAAAAAGTGAGAATAGTCGTTTATACAGAGAATGAATATAACAGGCACATCTGTTAAGAGTCTGTAGGGAGAAACAGTCAGAGTCAAATATGATAATGGCGAAACTATGGTTGATATAGAAAGAAAAAAAAGAAAGAAGGAAAGAAAGAAAGAAATAAAACTCACACAACTATAAAATTATCAAACAAAGAATAGACAGCTTCGTTAAAAGACAACGAAATTATATTTTTTCTCTTTTTCACCTTCCTCTTCCTCCTCACGTATTTTTTTGTATTTTCCCTCCATAAATATTTTTATAACTGAATTATGTTTGCGTTTAATCTTGTTTCTCTTTCAGCCTCAACGGTATTAAGTTTACAGAATCTAATGTCTCAGGACCCCATTCTTTTCTCCCCTTTCGTGGCTCTTCCCTACTTTAGGGGACCACTTAGTTACTAGTGTTGTTGAATAGTATATACTACGTTTTGTCCTTTGATTAATGATACGAGAGACGAATGATAGGTATATCATTGTTTTGAGGCGTAAAACAGGAAATTACCACCACCGTCAAAATTAACACACCTTAGTTAGGCATGGCAGGTATAATGGCGACAGGATATTCACGTTTCTTGTTCACACGCTATCACTGAACGCAGAGTCAGATGGCAAACTAATTAATGATTACAATATGTTGCGGTTGAATAAAGACTGTAATTGATGGCCGCCGTCCAGGTATTCAATGTGCCTTAATGATGTTTGAGCTCAGTTAATTGTCATTCATTATGAGAGTCAGTAAACCTCTCTTCATTTAATTATATTCTTTCTTGTCCTAGTATTGTGCATGGCATATAACTAATTAGGGTTACTTACGAAGCAGCTGTAAAGTTCTAATACTCGCTTCTATAGTGCGTCTCTGCCGTAAAATACAGTATGCGTTAAATGGGGCGTTGTGATGCCAGATCTACTGCACATGCAAAGTTGTGCAAAGCCAGGCACATGGCGTGACAAAACTCTTTTTGTTTTTAGTGGAAACCTTGAAAGTTTAGAAATATTTCATTGCTTCATGTAATTGTATTTCATGTCCTGCACATTGAATTACAATAACGTATTTGTGGTACGGCGAAGTTCAGAGTGCAATTTAAATGCACAGATTATAATAAAGTATAATTTTATATACAAACTTTAAATATAATTTTAATAATAAGAAGTATTTGAAGTGGAATGTAAAACAGTGGAAATTATCAAGCAAACTCGAACACAGACACATACAAAAGTAAAATTCATGGGAGAACTATCAAGAAAATAATTAAAACTGGCGTCAGACAAAGTGATGTACTGCCTACAGTTCTCTTCAATTGCGTGTTAGAAAAGGTCATCAGTAAAGCCCGGATTTTTATGCAGTAACAGGTTAGATTGCAAACTAATTTGGTTAGTAGGAAGTGTCGGCCACCCGCTCTTCCATAATGTAGCAAGAGTAACATAAACTGTAGGGGTTCTAATTGCCCATACCTTATGCAATCCCCAGAGCATAATCGCTGTGAAGGTAGACTGTACTTGCTACTCGCTTCAGTAAGTTTGCATTCTAACCTATTAATGCATCAAAATCCTTTTCGAAGGAATTAGCCGGGAAAGGGTTACTGAAGTTCACATTGGAGGCTCAAAACACAGCGTGAAACTCAACTACCTGGCCTTCGCCGATGATCTGGCAATCCTGTCAAGAAACACTCCGAGGAAGGGAAGAACTGTACAGGGGTAATGAACGGCTGATGGAATCAATAAGGAAACGACGACTGAAGTTCTACGGACATAATAAGTTCAGCATGAATGCAACCCGACTAACGAAGAAGATTTTTAATTTATTGGAAAACAGACCTAAAGTCTCGGATAAATGGTTCAAGGAAGTAATGAAGGAACTCAAGAACATGGGACTCGACCATGATATATTTTCAACGACAGATAACCTCTAACTGAGTGTGCGAGTGAACATAGCACCATTTAATAACAGAGTAGTCTGACGGGCTGAGTGGCCCAGACGGTTGAGGCGCTGGCCTCGTGTCGGTAGATTTACTGGCACGTAAAAGAACTCCTGCGGAATTAAATCCCGGTACCTCGGCGTCTCCGAAAACCGTCAAAGTAGTTAGTGGGACGTAAAGAAAATAACATTATTTATTTTTTATTTTATTAATAACAGAGTATGAGCGTGACGTCACATATTTAGAACAAATTTAATGGAAACTACCTTTCAGGTTTTCACATTTATTTATTTTCTTTGCAACAGGTAGCCTTCTCTTTTATCTGTCAACTGAGGCATTACACACAATGGTAAGTTAAATACTCTTGGTGATATACGCGTTCTATCTGAAGAGTAAAATCGTGTTAATTTTTTGTCTTTCCATGTACCTTTTGTCGAGGAATACAAGTCTACCTTTGAATTATGCTTTTTGAACTCACGAAACTTAGTGGACCGAGCTCGATAGCTGCAGTCGCTTAAGTGCGGCCAGTATCCAGTATTCGGAAGATAGTAGGTTCGAACCCCACTATCGGCAGCCCTGAAGATGGTTTTCCGTGGTTTCCCATTTTCACACCAGGCGAATGCTGGGGCTTACCTTAATATAGCCACGGCCGCTTCCTTCCCATTCCTAGCCCTTTCCTGTCCCATCGTTGCCATAAGACCTATCTGTGTCGGTGCGACGTAAAGCAACTAGCAAAAAAAAAAAAAAAAAAAAAAAAAACTTAGTGGCACAAACAAATGCCTATTCATATTTTAGGTTATTACAAATACAAAAGTCCGCCTCTGTGGTGTAGTGGTTAGCGTGATTAGCTGCCACCCCCGGAGGCCCGGGTTCGATTCCCGGCTCTGCCACGAAATTTGAAAAGTGGTATGAGGGCTGGAACGGGATCCACTCAGCCTCGGGAGGTCAACTGAGTAGAGGTGGGTTCGATTCCCACCTCAGCCATCCTGGAAGTGGTTTTCCGTGGTTTCCCACTTCTCCTCCAGGCGAATGCCGGGATGGTTCCTAACTTAAGGCCACGGCCGCTTCCTTCCCTCTTCCTTGCCTATCCCTTCCAATCTTCCCATCCCTCCACAAGGCCCCTGTTCAGCATAGCAGGTGAGGCCGCCTGGGCGAGGTACTGGTCATACTCCCCAGTTGTATCCCCCGACCAAGAGTCTGAAGCTCCAGGACACTGCCCTTGAGGCGGTAGAGGTGGGATCCCTCGCTAAGTCCGAGGGACAAACCGAACCTGGAGGGTAAACAGATGATGATGATGATGACAAATACAAAAGAGGTTCGAAACCTACAGTACATAACTTAATAGTGAAAACTCTGTAGGCGTATTCATATTATATTTCTGAGTCTACACTGTGATGGTCAGCATCATTAGTCTGCTACTTCATTATCTCATTTTACAAATGTCCATGTTCTCTGATGTATTCCAGCAGTTTCTGCAAGTCTTGCATATTTTAGCAATTAATTAGGACCCTTTGACCACGATAACTTACGGCTACCAATACGTTTACCATACATACTTTAATGCAGAAAACCATAATCATCTTATGGCAGTTGAAGGGTTTCTGCGTTAAAAGTGGGTTTGGAATCAATGGAATGGGTGTATAATGGAGTCCTTCATTAAACTATGCATAGGGTAAAGGGAGGTACAGTGAGTTTCTCTCATCGGTTGGCCGGCAGGCGCGCCCAGCTTATCTGCCTCCCGTTGACTCATCACTGCCCGCTCCGCAGCTTAGCAACAAGAAGAGCACTTTGCTCACTTTATCCGCGCATGACATGAGATAACAATTAAAATTAATAATTAGTAAAATAATAACCAAGAAAATTAGTAATTAAGAATTTAAATTCGTACCTTATGACAGGAGATTTCAATTTTAACATTGTTTTTACAAGTTGATTTACGTCGCACCGACACAGACAGGTCTTTTGGCGATTATGAGACAAGAAGGACTGGGAGTGGGAAGGAAGTGGCCGTGGCCTTAACATTCCCAGCATTTGCCTGGTGTGAAAATGGGAAAACACGGAAAACCATCTTCAGGACCGCAGACTGTCTGCTTCGAACCCACTATCTCCCGAATGCTGGATAGTGGCCGCACTTAAGCGACTGCAGCTGTCGAGCTCGGTTTTAACATTTTCGTAGCCCGGCATGTTGGGCTCTCCGAAACCCCGGATTCTTATCCATTTCGTCTTTGAGATTTTGTAGGTGTATGTTTTAATCTTTCTGCGATTTTATTTACTTTTTCTTCGTTAAGTACACATTTTTTAACACTTCACTTCTTATCGAGTAAAGAACCAGTTCCTCTCAATTTGTTTACGAGTTTCCACACGGTCTCTCAATGTTGAGGGCGTACATCTGGAAATTGTGTTACAAATCGCCTAACGACGTCCCTGCTAGACTCTGTTTTTACATAATTATTGTACATAAATACTCTTTCCTCTGCCGTGTACTCATGTGGAGGTATTATGAGAATTATATCCCGAAGTAACACTTCACAACTCGAGAATAGTTGGAGGACAGATCAACACTTAATACACGTTCTAAGCACGGACCTGAACTGCGAAGTGCGGGCATTCCCGTGCTGTCCTGCTCTGTGTAACGGGAAGTGCTGATTCATGCCGGCCAACCGATGAAAGAATCTCACTGTATATTCTTAATACAGGTAAGTTCGCGATAAATCTTTGAGTATGTATCATGAATTTCCTTATTGTAGACTAAGCATTTCAACTTTACTACTAGTTCCCAAAGATCTCAACAGATGTCTCTAACTACTTCTAGCGGACAAATGATACTTATTCAAAACCTTATCACGAACATACCTCCCTTTACCCTACATCAAAAGCGAAAAAGAATCGCAGGGCTGAGTGGCTCAGACGGCGCTCACTTTCTGAGCCCAAGACGGCAGGTCCGATCGTGGCTCAGTCCGGTAGTATTTGAAGGTGCTCAAATACATCAGCTCCGTGTCGGTAGGTTAACCGGCACGTAAAAGAACTCCCGACAGACGAAATTCCGGCACCTCGTCATCTCCGAAAACGTAAAAGTAGTTAGTAAAACCAATAACATTCACCGTTGAATGACCGAGAGTCGAAATCAGGGCCTCTCGAACAATATCTTGATACGCTATAGTTAAAGTCACGTGCCAAAAGACGGGCTCTGGATGTGGTAAAGAATATTTCAATAAGGTTTTATATACCTGTTCTTAAATATTCTCGTGTGAAGGCGATTATTATCTGTTAAGTGTTTTGTAATTTCTTGAATGTGAAAGTAACGTGGTTAATAGCAATCGAATTGCGAACTAATGTCCTTCATTCTAATAACGTAATATAAAAAATAACCTGTTCCTATCTGCAATCCATTATCCGTGGAGTAATGGGATTGGTTATCGTTATATATGTTCTGCCCTAATAACAGGTACAAGATTGTTGGCAGTCTGTAAGATATTGAGTGCAGAACAAGAGCTAATATTGCAGTAATTAGGTATGCAAACTGCATTTCTTGGATGTAATGAGGGTTTCATATTATAATCACGGTCTCTTAAAGTTCACTTACCGTGTGGGTCCTACAGGTTGTCCTCAACGTGACTCGTTTTTGCACATCTAAGGATACATCGTTAGTGTGATTAGCTGCCCCCCCCCACCCGGAGGCCCTGGTTTGATTCTCAGCTCTGCCTCGAAAATTGAAAAGTGGTACGAGGACTAGGACGGGGTCCATTCAGCCTCGGGAGGTCAAGTGAATACAGGTATGTTCGATTCCCACATCAGCCGTCCTCGAAGTGCTTTTCCGTAGTGTCCACACTTCTCCGCCAAGCAAATGCTGCGATGGTACGTAATTTAAGCCCGCGGCCACTTCCTTCCCTTTTCCTTGTCTATCCCTTCCAATCCTCTCTTCCCCCCGCACAAGGTCTCTTGTTCAGCATAGCAGGTAAGGCCCTCCTGGGAGGCACTGGTCCTCCACCCCAGTTTTATCCCCGACCCAAAGTTTCACGCTCTAGGACACTGCCCTTGATGCGGTAGAGGTGGGATCCCTCGTTCAATCATAGGGAAAAATCAACCCTGTAGGATAAACGAATGAAGAAAGAAAAAGAAAGAAAGAAAGGATACCCCTGGCATAAAAATGCCCAAAAATGTATATTTTGTTTTTACTTTTCTTTGAATATATTATCTTTCTCTGAAACCAAGAACTGCAATATATGGTCTATGTTTCTTCATCAAAATTGTGTGTTAAGTGGTTATTAAGTAAGGCAGCACCACAGTCACTTCCCCTCAGAAGTCGGCGAAATTTTCGAAAGTGCTATTTTTATTTTATTTTAAGGTACACTTCTCTCAGGAACCTAAGATTCGGTGTACTTCTACTGCCTGAAATCTACAAGGAAGAATATGATAAGGTGTATTTTCCCCCTAAGTATAGTTAATACGCTTTATCCACCTTCAAATTCAGAGGAAAGGGTATCTTTTTTGAAATCTCATTTTTATAGGTGAAACTTTCGACTTTCCATTTTACTTTAGGCCTGCTAGCTGGTTGAATAAACTGAATCTCTATTATTCGTCTAATTAATTAATTAATTAATTTATAATGGGTAGACACCAAATGTGTTAACAGAGATCTTTTACATGCCGACAACAAACGACACGGGTTTGAACCCGTAATCCTGGGATCCTGAGGCCGACAGTTTCCCACTGATCCACCGAGGGAGGTTAACAAATCCGATATAATAATAATAATAATAATAATAATAATAATAAATAGGGAAAATTGAAATATAACAAGGTGGTATCGGCGATTTCACACCTAAGCTTGGAAACGTGACTGATAACTAACCAAAACGTGAAATTGAACCATGTGCAAGGGAACGCTTACAGGCTTAATAATGACAACTACAGACAGGAGTGTGGAACGTGCAGGAGTCCTATTTGAGGTCCATGAGAAGCTATGCCGTAATGGGGAAGAAAAGGTTCGCAAAAATCACCTCGAACTCAACTATATTAAAATTAACAAATTAAAATCACTAGAAACAAAGTTAAGAAATAACAGAGCAGCCGGAACTTAACACATTTGATAAATCGGATACAATTACGAATCAAAGACACAAATAAATGTCAGAGTAGTTGACAATTAATTTTAAAAATAAATACAAGAAACTTTTATGAAGGGTTCACAGAGTGAATGGAGGCATCCTCAAAAGAATTAAAACTAATACAATACGTTATTCAAGAAAGAATGTTATACTTACCGGTAATAACAAATCATTGAGCCAAAAATGGTTTGCCTCCGAAGGCGACATGAAACGGATTAGCCTAACAGCAAGTCCTACTAACACTCAATTATGGTGAATATGGTAATCTAGAGGAAACACCGGAGCACAAAATAAACTCTTACATTATGGCGGAAAGTTACGTTAAATGTGACAAGGCCGAGACATAAAAATGAATTGAAGTTAAAGTAAATACAAAGAATTAGAAATTAGCGCTTACCGTGGGAACTGAAGACCCCATGAGCACACCTGCTCTCGAGGACGGTCAGATGGAAAGGATGCGGAGGATTCGCAACACGCACTCCAAGCGGCAGAAGACCGGAAATAGACAAATCGCAGTTAACCAATAGGACACCGAATTCCTCTAGATTCCCATTTTTCGCCAATTGGAAAGTTCGTTATTTTTATCAATCCAATTGCACGACCATTTATGGTCATTTCCTAACTTGGTGAAACAAGAGAAATTGCATCACATAATCTCTCCACCTGCAGTACCCACTGATCCAAAAGTTATGCACCGCACGCGCTTTCCCACAACACAATGTTACAATTTTCGACATACAGAATATACAATGATAATACCTTCAGGACTTCTTCTTCTTCTTCTTCATACAATAATTAAAAAATAAATTTTCAAAAAATCTTCAAGTTACATTAAATTTCAATATAAAAATCACTTCAAAATTAATTCTCGCTTCTTGCAATGTTTATTTACTGTTCCAAATAACATCTTGATCTGTCCAAAAAATAAAATGGTAAAACAACATATTAAGAAATACTACTATCAATGATTTTAAAATAAAAGGTAAATAGTAGTTTACATTTATGAACTCGATAATATAATTTCACGAAACACAATACTTATTTCCAGTCTCCGTCCCACCACAGAATACAGTATATATTCCCCCTAGATACTTGAAATTTTCTACTCTTGTGATCTGTCCATATTTTGTGCGCAATGCTTGATTACTGTTATATTTTCTTT
Source organism: Anabrus simplex (assembly GCF_040414725.1). Taxonomy (NCBI): domain Eukaryota; kingdom Metazoa; phylum Arthropoda; class Insecta; order Orthoptera; family Tettigoniidae; genus Anabrus; species Anabrus simplex. The sequence goes on along the minus strand of NC_090273.1, from coordinate 55,375,228 downwards.
CCCTATACTGTGTTTTCTCATATGATATCTGTAGACCTGTTTTGATAGAAATTTCATGCATGTATTCAACTGAATTCCTTTTTTTTCTTCTCATTGTTTGATAATTTTGTCCAAGATCAATTTGAATAAAAGCGGTGAGAGCCCATCTCCTTTTCTAACACCTGTACGTATTTCGAGTGATTCTGAGATTTCACCCATAAATTTTATTTTGGATATGGTGTCTGTGAGTGTCTCTTGTATGAGTGCCCTAGTTTTTCTGTCTACTCCATATTCTCCCAGCATGTCGAAGACAGCCTGCCTGTCTATTGAAGCAAAGGCCTTTCTAAAGTCCACGAATGAGACTACGATGTTGTTCGTCTGCCTGATCTTCAGGATTGTTCGCAGGTTCGAGATCTGTTCAATACATGATCTTACTTTTCTGAATCCTGCTTGGTATTCACCTATCTTTGTATCAACTTGTGGTTTTAGTCTGTTAAGTAATGCCTTAGAGAGAATTTTGTAAGTGACCGGCAATAATGAGAGACTTGTTTATTTATTAGGGTCTGTCTTGTCGCCCTGGATCAATGGATCAATGGATCAATGCGTATTTCCATTCCTCTGGAATTTTCTCTGTAATCGTGTTATCCATATTTCTGAGATAATTTTATGGATTTTTGTTATGATATTTTGGTCTCCAATTTTCCATATCTCAGCGATAATCCCAATAATAATGACAACAACAACAATAATAATAATAATAATAATAATAATAATAATAATAATAATAATAATAATAACAATAATAATAATAATAATAAAAAGTGCTTGTCTCGCCATGCAAAGGTCAGACACTATATTACAGTAACCAAGCCCGAAGTCTTATACGCCAGCGAGACCCTTGCACTAAACGGGGAAGGTGACCTAGAAAACATTTTAAAAGAAGAAAAAAGAATCCTGAAGAAAATTCTCGGCCCTCGGAAAACAGAAGATGGTTATAGACTGAGGTCACGCAAAGTGACAGAAGAGCTTTCCAACATTGCAGCAGACATCCGCAAAAGACGTCTGAAATTTCATGGGCACGTCCGCAGACTTCCGGCAAGTAGACTGACACACAAGATTCTCACCTACATAGAACATTAAAAAAATATTCCATCGGCACTGGAAGTGAAGAAGGATCTGGAAAAAGCCCAGATGAACTCAACTGACACCGCGGACAGAAACCTCTATAGGAAAAAATTAATGGATGGAAAGTGCAACCAGAGAACGAAGTGAAAACGAAAAAGGATCCACGGAGAAAGGATGAGAGCTGGTTGGCAACTCAGAAAGCAGAATCGTTAGAGCTTTGCTTGATCTTTTGGGTCCATACGCACATAATAATAATAATAATAATAATAATAATAATAATAATAATAATAATAATAATAATAATAATAATAATAATAATAATAATAATAATAATAATAATAATAATAATAATAATAATGTAGTGATAAAATCTGATAGTATCATCGGTTAACTTAAACACCTGATCTATGCCATAGTATGTTGCTTTTCTCGTTGGTATTTGTTTAAATTTGTAGTAAGACATAAGGATGGTGGGTTACCATCACATTACGAATTTTAATGAGATCTCACCAAAGAGTAGTTGTTGCTCGATCAGCAGCAATGGTTCACAGCTAATTCTCAAATAAGAACGACAATGAAAGTGGTAGTAAGTTCTGTCGTCAACTCAAACGGTATCGTAGGCCCATGGTGGCTATTAAATTTCAGTAACCTGCAAAGGAGCATTAGGTATTCGACACGTGCAATATATGGGGCTCATAATGCTCAAACATTTCGAAGACATATTCTAAAATCTATTAATCGCAGCGCAAGAGAAAGACAGCTGGCATTGTTGTGGATGTCAGCCAGGAATGTTAATGGCAGGTCCCTGATTAGAACAGCTTCCTCGCGATGAGATTAACTTCACTCATGAGTTTCCTCTGGCATGCTGTGAAAGTGGGTGGAGGGGTGAAGAAATCTGTCTTAAAGGAGATGTCACCACTCCGATAGAGTATTTAGTCTCAGAACTATCATTACATGGTGAAGTGTATTTCAGTATTTTACACTGACTGACAGAGCAAATGCAACACCAAGAAGGAGTGGTTCGAAAGGGATGAAAGTTCGGGACAAAACAGAGACGGCACGGACGAATAATTGATGTTTATTTCAAACCGATATGCAGGTTACACAATGCGCACGGCATCGACTCAGTAGGATGTAGGACCACCGCGAGCGGCGATGCACGCAGAAACACGTCGAGGTACAGAGTCAATAAGAGTGCGGATGGTGTCCTGAGGGATGGTTCTCCATTCTCTGTCAACCATTTGCCACAGTTGGTCGTCCGTACGAGGCTGGGGCAGAGTTTGCAAACGGCGTCCAATGAGATCCCACACGTGTTCGATTGGTGAGAGATCCGGAGAGTACGCTGGCCACGGAAGCATCTGTACACCTCGTAGAGCCTGTTGGGAGATGCGAGCAGTGTGTGGGCGGGCATTATCCTGCTGAGACAGAGCATTGGGCAGCCCCTGAAGGTACGGGAGTGCCACCGGCCGCAGCACATGCTGCACGTAGCGATGGGCATTTAACGTGCCTTGAATACGCACTAGAGGTGACGTGGAATCATACGCAATAGCGCCCCAAACCATGATGCCGCGTTGTCTAGCGGTAGGGTGCTCCACAGTTACTGCCGGATTTGACCTTTCTCCACGCCGACGCCACACTCGTCTGCGGTGACTATCACTGACAGAACAGAAGCGTGACTATCACTGACAGAACAGAAGCGTGACTCATCGGAGAACACGACGTTCCGCCATTCCCTCATCCAAGTCGCTCTAGCCCGGCACCATGCCAGGCGTGCACGTCTATGCTGTGAAGTCAATGGTAGTCTTCTGAGAAGAGCGGACGCCGGGAGTGCAGGCCTCCTTCAACCAATCGACGGGAAATTGTTCTGGTCGATATTGGAACAGCCAGGGTGTCTTGCACATGCTGAAGAATGGCGGTTGACGTGGCGTGCGGGTGCGGGGCTGCCACCGCTTGGCGGCGGATGGGCCGATCCTCGCGTGCTGACGTCACTCGGGCTGCGCCTGGACCCCTCGCACGTGCCACATGTCCCTGCGCCAATCATCTTCGCCACAGGCGCTGCACCGTGGACACATCCCTATGGGTATCGGCTGCGATTTGACGAAGCGACCAACCTGCCCTTCTCAGCCCGATCACTATATCCCTCGTAAAGTCGTCTCTCTGCTGGAAATGCCTCCGTTGACGGCGGCCTGGCATTCTTAGCTATACACGTGTCCTGTGGCACACGACAACACGTTCTACAATGACTGTCGGCTGAAAAATCACGGTATGAAGTGGGCCATTCGCCAACGCAGTGTCCCATTTATCGTTCGCTACGTGCGCAGCACAGCGGCGCATTTCGCATCATGAGCATACCTCAGTGACGTCAGTCTACCCTGCAATTGGCATAAAGTTCTGACCACTCCTTCTTGGTGTTGCATTTGCTCTGTCAGTCAGTGTATTTATGTTCGTACTGTATTTGAGAGGCTAAACTACAAAATCCAAACTTAAATCCATCTCCGCAGCCATGGACACCCTCGGAAGTATGTACGGCGGAGCCTTTACCTCCTTTCCGGTTGCCTTTGCCAATAGAATGTACCTTGTATAGTCCCTGCCATGTAAGCTTATACACTAAGAGTACAACACTCTTTCTCCCCCTGTTAATACTGAAGGTCTTGATTTATAGTTATTTTCTAGCCATTGGGTTCGATTCAGTGTAGCCAACCATACAGTTTAGGGACCCTACTTGGCGATATGACGTCTTATAGTTACTGTTAATCTTGCATGTTGGGACTATTGTATGTAGTTATGATTTTTTCCTGACTTGTGAGATTATACATTTTGCCACTGCCGTATTATAAAAATCACTAGTGTGACATTTGCGGGAGTAAGTAAGTCTAAAACATAATTTCTCTTTCTGTAGAACTGTAAATCTGCTTGGGTAATACTTGGTCAGTAGAATTGTGACATGTTCGAATAGTGTATTTAATAACGTAGTTATGTGAAATTACTAACGCATCATTTTATGCATACGGTCTTATTTCGCCCATTTCGTATGTATAGAATTCAGCCAGGATGTAGAAAAAGCAAGAAAAATCTGCAAGAACGCGTCGGAAGAGGAAAGGAACGTTTTCTCCTCTATAATTATTAGTTCAGTTGAAATGGAAGGAAATTTCGTTAGTGAATGGTCTGTTCCCACGGCCTGCAATTGAACCCTACAAATTCACAAGTAATCCTTCTTGGCCATCAAAATTAAATGACAATTATTAGTAAACGTCCATTGCCGAGAGTAATCCTTCAGAATGTTCCAATTTCTTTTGTACCACAAGTGAAAAACCTCGGCGTTATCATGGACGAACGAATGACTTGGTCTAGACATATCTTACATATCTGCCAAAAGGTTTTTTCAGCTCTTTATTCTTCATATAAATACTAGCTGATGTACCCGTGCTTCGCTACGGAATTCTACATTGTATACAGAATTCTAGGATAGGTAGTGTACACGTTGTGAGCAAGATTGTATGAAATTGCATAGCTCTTAACGTTACCCTAGAAACGCGACGGGGAAGTCACAAACATCTTTTCTCATAAGAAGACTGAGTTAGGGAATTTTCACTGTAATGGTAGACCCGCTTGCATACCATCAGTCACAATCAGGTTGGGGAGCTTTCATTATAATGGTAGACTCTCCACCTGCTTCTTTGCATCCTCAGAAAGACTGTCTTAGTGGTTTTCCCAACTGGAATGGACATGCATTACAATAACGTCAGTAGGAATGGCGCGATTAAAAGCAATGCTTTCATATGAAATACTCGATCAAATGGAAAACCACACATTTTTTCACTTTTAACGAACAAAACTGCGCTGCCGATCTAACAGTCCAAAGATCTAGAGCTGGAATGACCAAGGCGCAGACTGCCATGGGCCGTGAACACTCTTCGTCCTTTCTCGATGGGGAGAGGGCCCAATAGTGGCGACTCCCAGGGCAAAAACTATGCCCTTTTACTAATCTGCTTCCTAGGAGTACCGATAAGTCGGGAAGTATCAATTCATTACACTGGCGGCTGAAAAATCTATCTGACTTGGAGGCAAATTTTTCCTCCAAGCCAGAGGAGAAACTGCCTCTTCACTGCTAATTTGGAATAAAATGAATGTAGAATTTAATAAAATTGAAGAGGAAGAAGCTTTTCTTAAGAAAAGGCTCTTTTCAGGGTTGAATTTTGAGTTATTTAGTGGATTGTGCTGCTATAATTTGGAATAGCCCTAATTGTTATTCTAGACCAGGCCATACTACTACTACTCTACTAAGTGAGGCTCTGCCTTCAGTATGGCCACTGCTCCATCAAAACAGCGCGTCACAGTGGGGATTGAATAGCTAGAATACAATGGTGTACCACTGTATGTTACGTACCAGCTGTATCAGAAAATGTATGAACCAGAGGAATGGCATGCTAAAGAACAAAGTTTTCTAACTCCCTGGCTATTTCCCGCCAATATTCACTTAGACAGTTACACTCGGTACGCAGCAGTAATCCCATCTATCGGAGTTGAGAGGCAGCATAAGAGACAAAGAACATCACAACAAACAATGTTCAATATAATGTTATTGTTGATCAATGTTATGCGCTTTCGATATTGTAGGCCTTCACATTCAGTTTTCTTCCGACTCTGAAATACCACTTTCATCATAGTCGGTACGTTAAAACTGAATAAAACATAAATGACCGGAAATTGTATTCTCTATAACTTTTGTTATGTAGTACCTTTCGGTAGGACCTATGACATAGGTATTTAAAAATTACACTTTAGGCGCCTTCCCCTAAACTACAATTCCATCCAGGGTGAATACAATTGTTTATAGTTTAGACTGTAGTTTTTTATTCCCCGACTTTATATACCGATTTTCATTAAATTATCTTTACATATTTTCTTGTGGCTCGGTGTTGATATGGACTTAGCAACAAAAATACAAATTCAAGAATATCTGTGTTATCATAGCCAGTACAGTAAAAATGTATAAGACATATGTGGTCGGAAATTTAATTTTATATAACTTTGGTTATGTAGTATTTATCGATACGACCGCTAATAATATAAATATTTGAGAATTAAATTTTAGGCCTCCCACTAAACTACCATTTTATTCAGCGTTAATTAAATGATTTATAGCATATGTTATAGTGGCTCATTCTCCGACTTTGCATACCAATTTTAAATGGGATAGGACCACTAATAATGCAAATATTTAAGAATTAAGTTTAAGCCTTCCCCTAAACTACCATTTCACTCAGCGTGAATAAAATTATTTATAGCCCATATTGTAGCGACTTATTCCCCGACTTTGTATACCAGTTTTTATCAAGATAAGACCATTAATAATATAAATATTTGAAAATTATATTTTAGGTCTTCTCCTAAACTACCATTTCAATCAGAGTGAATAAAATTATTCATAGCCTAGATTGTAGCGACTTATTCCCCGACATTGCATACTTATTTTCATTAAGTTCTCTTTAGCCGTTTTCTAGTGATGCGTGTACATACATACAGACAGACAGACAGACAGAAATTACGGAAAAGTAAAAAGTGCATTTTCTTGTTACTGTGGACATGACCGACACAGAAATACCATTTTTTCAAATTCTGAGCAATGTACAGACAAAACTCTTATTTTATATTGTGACCGTGAGGCCACCGATGAGTGAACAGGTGTTGGTGCGGCTTGTGTTCGCTTGTCGGCGAGATGGGGTGCGCGCGACCTTGGACAAGGGCGAGAACGAGTTTTTTTGTGCGGAGAGCGGCCGGCTGGCTAACGGAATAAAAATAAAAAAATGAAGGTTGGCGAGTGAAAGAAGGAGGTCAGCGCGTGTCACCTGTAATTGCGAGGAACGATATGAATGAAATATTTGTAATATCTTTGGTGGCGACGTGCATAATTACGGAAGGCTCAAGAATTAAATTAAAAAAACTGGATAAAAAAATAGCACATTTAGGGGATATAAATTAAAAAACTGAAATTTTGAAATAATTTACACGACCTTGTGGCTGAAATGGTGATGAAGTGTAGATTCGTACAGTAGAAGAATTTAGTGTCTAAATTGACTTTACTTCCGTGCATGTGCACCAGACATGATATTTAAGTCATGTGATACGAATACTCATTCTCACACACTGGCGTGTTCCTGGACTATCACCTTCAGTCGCTCAGCGTGGAACGTCGTGAATACTGGCTTCACTCCTGTGCTCTACACCTCTGATAATTGGATACAATTTAGAACAGTGCTGTGATCAGACGTCGAATGTGCAGATATTAATCCCTTAAGTACGTGCCACTTCCAAAATACAGTTACGTGTGTGTTTGGAGTTTATGCTAAAACACTTTGTGTAAGTTTCAGCTTTCTCACGAGTGGACGCGGAAGACGTGGACGTGAATATTTCCAGAAGAGGACGGAACTTCGCATCATGGATTACCAGTGCTTCACCATGAAGTTCTAAACTATCGACCATCGTCAGCGGCGTCGGGATGCAGATTCTTTCATCCTGGCATGGCTGATTGAGAACCCAGACTTCCAGACATGAAGATTTCTCTATAAGTTAAGTCGATTACGTCTCATTTATATCTGTTCTATGTAGTTTTGTTCTATTCTTTCTTTCTTCTTAGTAAGCTATTTTGACACATTTTATGGTTGTTTATTTGCTCGAATACGTCGTAAAACTGACACATGTGATTACTTAATGACCATGTGGCCATGAATTTGACAGTGAGGGTTCTGATAGAGTTATCCATGTGTTATCGACACCATCTTTGCTTATTGAGTAAATTTCGTCACGAATATGAATTAATTTATGTCCGATGGATTTAATGGTAGGATATTTCGTCCACATTTTCTATATTTTCCTTGTAATGGAACTTCTACTTGTACCTCGTGTCTGAGACAACGTGTCATCGGGATATTGAGTCCGAATTCTATGTACGAATTTAATGTAAACATGTGCATTGGGAGCATGTGATAATTAGTTGGAGTAATTAATCATCGAGACACTTTTAAGTGGATATTATGTATTTGTAGGACGTTGGTAGGTCCTGATATTTCATGACTACACATATTTGAGATTAGGATGCGACAAGTTAGGGTCGTCATTGTGGTACACTGTACGTGTAGAGTATATGGAATAATTGTGCATGACACAAATCTTCGTGAAACTGAGCTTTTCACATGTTAATGGATTATTCGCGATAAATGCAGTGTAGCCTAATATTGGTGTCTTCAGATGAAGAAAATGAAAGTCCATGTTAATTGATGTACTTTTTAATTCGTGGGAATATCCCAACTTTTCTCAAGTAATCCAGTCATTTCAAGCTCAAGGTACAGATGAATGTTCGAGAAGGCCTTAGGTCTAAAGAACAGGTCTTCGACGAAATATCTAAATAATATCTGATTCGTGACTATATCAGCTCATTCGTTGATGCAATTTTTCGCTCTCATGTGATAACTCAATCTTGCTGTAACTCAATAAATTCGTTAACAGGAGAGTAATACGGTTGATCGACACTCGTCGACATGTACATAGTGTAGATATTTTCTTCTTGGTACTTACAGTCTTCTTGACAATTTCCGTAGTTAGCTGTAGAAGTAGTAATTTGTTAGTATTTAGAGGATTATTTTTTATGTGTTCTGTTCTGAAATATGTGACACTGATATTATCGATTGATAGTGGACAGGATTTCCACATGGATGGTATTCTCCCCATTTACTTACGTTTGCACGCCCAGGAGGCGTTTTATTTTGTTTAATTGTTGGTCAAATACTTAACGTTCAGTATGAATTCTCACGAAAAGAGATGTGAGATGACGTGAACAGGTATATCCGACGTCTCGGATTAACTTAGAGAAAACCAAGGCAAATTCAAATTTTCATTTTATAATTACAAAATTGTTAGATAACGACTGTAAATTTTATTTTTTGCTATGAGTGTTAACTTTTTGAATCTTGGATATTTCTTTATTATACTCGTTCTTACAATTACTGCATTTTTTTCCAGATTGTCGATGAAGGCTTGGCCCAGACCTCATTTTTTCTGAATGAAAATTTTTAATCCAACTTTAAACAAATAACTTAATAACTTTAAAGACGATAAAAAAAAATTTTTTCACAATGTAAATACTCTGTTAGAATGTTAGGGAAACAACTGCCGTGTACCATTCCATTTGTTTGTGCCTAGGTTTGTTACATCAAGAGCCATATTAAATTCCATAACGTAACGATCATAATCATAATCACAGATTTCAGGATGGCCAATATTGCATTTAATTAAATAAAAGTGTCACATTTGTTCTATACTTGGAACGTGCTTATTTGATGAACCCTATGATAAAATCCTGCCACATTCATTTATTTTATAAGCCTACAGCCACCGAACTGAGCACCCCTGGGGTGTCTCGTGTTCGCAGACTGACTATGACGGGCACATCTTAGTGGCTAGTCCCTTCCGTGGGGCTCGATTTGTGGCTTAAAAAGTGGCTTAATCCATCGTGGAATTTGATTAATTGCTTCTCCACGTGGTTTAAATTGACTTGCTCAAATTACTAATTATTCAAGGTTCGGCAGGTTCATTTCAGATTTAATGCCATCCCAGTTAGGTAGAATTCTAACAGAGTACGCGGAATTTTCAGAATATTTTACTTATGATGATGTGTTTCACATGGAAAAATGAGGGTTAGGAATTTTCTTCATGAAACTTGAATTTGCCTTATCACAATCAACATGTCTGGGGGAAAGTTTCTGCATTTCGGCGTTTGCTGACACAGGTCACTTTATGAATAATCGAATGGATCTCGAGGAGATTAGGAAGTTATTAGAAACTATAACAGAGGAGAGCAGGAGAGCACAGGAAGAGAGTAGGAAAATACAGGACTAGAATAAAGAGGAATTTAGGAAGATGCAGGAAGAGAATAAAGGGGAACTCAGAAAAATGCAGGAAGAGAGTAGGAGAGCACAGGAAGAGTGTAGGAGAGCACAGGAAGAGAATAAAGAGGAACTCAGAAAAATACAGGGAATACAGGAAGATAGTAATGAACGATTGAGTCAAAAAATGAACATTATGGGTGCTGCGATACAGGAAGAGGCGAAAAAGGGTCGTGACGAACTATATGCAAAACTGGAGGAAACTAGTTGTCGGATTGACAATATCGTGTTAGAGTGCAGGGAAAATCAGAAAAAAACCCTGGAACAAGTTGTTACTTTGACAAGCCAGATTAAAGAGGATAATAAGGTTATCACCGGGAAGGTCACCGCTCTTCAGAGTGACGTAGTCCTAGTAAGAAATAACATTGAATCCGTGAGGAAGGAGATAGATGTTATAAAGGTAGAGATTTCTACGGCACAAGAAGAGATGTCAGAACAAGTGAAAAATCTTAGAGGAGAGGTCACAGAAGACTTAAAGAAAATAAAAGAGAAGGTCGACGATGATCTCCGTTCCGTAAAGGACAGTATCTCAGTCAACCAAATGGAGATACAAGATATTTCACTCCAGTTCGATGATATCAAGAGCATGATTGACAAGGACAAGTCGGAAATACTCGAACAAATTATTAATCTTGCCGGAGATGTCAAGTCCGGGAAACAGAAGATGGAGGAAAATATGGACGCCCTCCAAAAATTAGAGAAAGAAGTAGGATTCTTGAAGTTGCAGGATAGGAGCACTAGAGTCTTAGTGACATCATTAATGGACCGACAGAGTAATGTCGAAGAGGTCGTACAGGCTAAATCTACTGTAACAGAAGGAATATCGCCCGTAGCTGAATCGTCTCAGAATATTACCCATATCGAACAACCCACAGTAAATCTCAGTACTACACCGGCCCAAAGTGTACCTCAAATCATTAATTTTATCCGAATGAGCGAGGACAGGCCTAGAAAATTCAACAACTTAAACGGGGTCACACCTAAAAATTTCATTAGGGACCTTGATGAATATATACGTGAACAGAAGATCCCTACTGAAAAACATCTGCGAACAGCGGAGAAATTTTTAGAGGGAGACGTGCTCAACTGGTACCATGCTTTCCGTTATACGTTTGAAGACTATGAAGGTTTCAAGCGCTTGTTCCTACAGAGATACTGGGGAGCGGATTTGCAACAAGCACTACGGTTGGATTTGTATTCACGAAAATATTCCATAGACGGGCAGACGCAGTACGCTAATTACTTCTGTAATCAAGTACGACGAATGAAAGACCTCGACACTCCACCATCTGAAAATGAGTTGGTTCAAGCGATAACAAAGCAGTTTCCTGTGGAAGTACAGCGTTTACTCATTGCTGCCAATGTTCAGACCGCGGTTCAGGCTGAGGCTATCCTCAGACAACTCGACCATACTATGAATGTCTCAACAGTACCGAAAACTCAAAGGAGCAATACTTACCAGGTCAACGTAATAGACACTCCGAAAAACCGGAATTCGACTCCAATGCCTGAAAACGGAAATCAGAGTGGACCTAAAGAGTACAAAAACCATCCCAGAGCGTACGACTGCCGATGGGAAGAGAGAAGAACGAGACCCAGAGAGGACAGGATGGAAGATCCGAAGAATGTCCGAAGAAGGGGAAATTACAGGACACGGGACCGACCACAGGACTACAGACGGAATAGGCCCTATGATAGACCTAGATATTATTCGGATCGTAACTACCAGAATTTCAGAGACGAGATGGAGAACCGTCATCGAGAAAGCATGAGGTACATTGAAGAATTAAGGAAGGAAACTGAAAAAGGCTCGAAATGGAAGGACGCCATTCATAATCAAGACACCGATCCAGATGTGATGGGAGCCGAGAGCCCACAGTTCCAGCGACACCGGAATTCACCTCATGACGATAGATTAAATCCTTCGGCACCACAATATCAACCTGAAAATCAGGGTGCCAGAAGAAAGACTCCAATGTGAAGATATCAAACTATTACTCTCCTATGAACAGTTATATTCAATGCCTCGAACCTAAGACTCTACCGTAAAGCAGAAGAGTGAAGAAAGAAAAAAGAAAAGACCCAGGTCGGCTGTCGAAGAAATACCAGCTTGTGTCGTGCAGAATGATTACCGTTCAGACAACTGACAGATGCTTGGAAATTATAAATACCATGGAAAATTAAACAGTGAAGTAGACAGCATACGGACCACATTTTAAGGAATGAACATGATCTAAAAATTTTTAACCTTGTTTAAAAATTTTTGTCCCAGTAAGAGGTGGATGTGACCGTGAGGCCACCGATGAGTGAACAGGTGTTGGTGCGGCTTGTGTTCGCTTGTCGGCGAGATGGGGTGCGCGCGACCTTGGACAAGGGCGAGAACGAGTTTTTTTGTGCGGAGAGCGGTCGGCTGGCTAACGGAATAAAAATAAAAAAATGAAGGTTGGCGAGTGAAAGAAGGAGGCCAGCGCGTGTCACCTGTAATTGCGAGGAACGATATGAATGAAATATTTGTAATATCTTTGGTGGCGACGTGCATAATTACGGAAGTCTCAAGGATTAAATCAAAATAAACTGGATAAAAAAATAGCACATTTAGGGGATATAAATTAAAAAACTGAAATTTTGAAATAATTTACACGACCTTGTGGCTGAAATGGTGATGAAGTGTAGATTCGTACAGTAGAAGAATTTAGTGTCTAAATTGACTTTACTTCCGTGCATGTGCACCAGACATGATATTTAAGTCATGTGATACGAATACTCATTCTCACACACTGGCGTGTTCCTGGACTATCACCTTCAGTCGCTCAGCATGGAACGTCGTGAATACTGGCTTCACTCCTGTGCTCTACACCTCTGATAATTGGATACAATTTAGAACAGTGCTGTGATCAGACGTCGAATGTGCAGATATTAATCCCTTAAGTACGTGCCACTTCCAAAATACAGTTACGTGTGTGTTCGGAGTTTATGCTAAAACACTTTGTGTAAGTTTCAGCTTTCTCACGAGTGGACGCGGAAGACGTGGACGTGAATATTTCCAGAAGAGGACGGAACTTCGCATCATGGATTACCAGTGCTTCACCATGAAGTTCTAAACTATCGACCATCGTCAGCGGCGTCGGGATGCAGATTCTTTCATCCTGGCATGGCTGATTGAGAACCCAGACTTCCAGACATGAAGATTTCTCTATAAGTTAAGTCGATTACGTCTCATTTATATCTGTTCTATGTAGTTTTGTTCTATTCTTTCTTTCTTCTTAGTAAGCTATTTTGACACATTTTATGGTTGTTTATTTGCTCGAATACGTCGTAAAACTGACACATGTGATTACTTAATGACCATGTGGCCATGAATTTGACAGTGAGGGTTCTGATAGAGTTATCCATGTGTTATCGACACCATCTTTGCTTATTGAGTAAATTTCGTCACGAATATGAATTAATTTATGTCCGATGGATTTAATGGTAGGATATTTCGTCCACATTTTCTATATTTTCCTTGTAATGGAACTTCTACTTGTACCTCGTGTCTGAGACAACGTGTCATCGGGATATTGAGTCCGAATTCTATGTACGAATTTAATGTGAACATGTGCATTGGGAGCATGTGATAATTAGTTGGAGTAATTAATCATCGAGACACTTTTAAGTGGATATTATGTATTTGTAGGACGTTGGTAGGTCCTGATATTTCATGACTACACATATTTGAGATTAGGATGCGACAAGTTAGGGTCGTCATTGTGGTACACTGTACGTGTAGAGTATATGGAATAATTGTGCATGACACAAATCTTCGTGAAACTGAGCTTTTCACATGTTAATGGATTATTCGCGATAAATGCAGTGTAGCCTAATATTGGTGTCTTCAGATGAAGAAAATGAAAGTCCATGTTAATTGATGTACTTTTTAATTCGTGGGAATATCCCAACTTTTCTCAAGTAATCCAGTCATTTCAAGCTCAAGGTACAGATGAATGTTCGAGAAGGCCTTAGGTCTAAAGAACAGGTCTTCGACGAAATATCTAAATAATATCTGATTCGTGACTATATCAGCTCATTCGTTGATGCAATTTTTCGCTCTCATGTGATAACTCAATCTTGCTGTAACTCAATAAATTCGTTAACAGGAGAGTAATACGGTTGATCGACACTCGTCGACATGTACATAGTGTAGATATTTTCTTCTTGGTACTTACAGTCTTCTTGACAATTTCCGTAGTTAGCTGTAGAAGTAGTAATTTGTTAGTATTTAGAGGATTATTTTTTATGTGTTCTGTTCTGAAATATGTGACACTGATATTATCGATTGATAGTGGACAGGATTTCCACATGGATGGTATTCTCCCCATTTACTTACGTTTGCACGCCCAGGAGGCGTTTTATTTTGTTTAATTGTTGGTCAAATACTTAACGTTCAGTATGAATTCTCACGAAAAGAGATGTGAGATGACGTGAACAGGTATATCCGACGTCTCGGATTAACTTAGAGAAAACCAAGGCAAATTCAAATTTTCATTTTATAATTACAAAATTGTTAGATAACGACTGTAAATTTTATTTTTTGCTATGAGTGTTAACTTTTTGAATCTTGGATATTTCTTTATTATACTCGTTCTTACAATTACTGCATTTTTTTCCAGATTGTCGATGAAGGCTTGGCCCAGACCTCATTTTTTCTGAATGAAAATTTTTAATCCAACTTTAAACAAATAACTTAATAACTTTAAAGACGATAATTTTTTTTTTTCACAATGTAAATACTCTGTTAGAATGTTAGGGAAACAACTGCCGTGTACCATCCCATTTGTTTGTGCCTAGGTTTGTTACATCAAGAGCCATATTAAATTCCATAACGTAACGATCATAATCATAATCACAGATTTCAGGATGGCCAATATTGCATTTAATTAAATAAAAGTGTCACATTTGTTCTATACTTGGAACGTGCTTATTTGATGAACCCTATGATAAAATCCTGCCACATTCATTTATTTTATAAGCCTACAGCCACCGAACTGAGCACCCCTGGGGTGTCTCGTGTTCACAGACTGACTATGACGGGCACAATATATGTAGATATATTTCCAATATCTTAAACAGAAATTAATTGAAGTTCTTGTAATGCCACATTTTGACTACTGCAATGTTGTTTTCAGTGATGTGAGGCCACTATTGTCCATAAGGCTGCAATGCGTTCAAAATGCATATGTGAGGTATATCTGGAATCTAAGAAAATATGACCACGTGTCATCATCTTTCCTAGAACTAGAGTGGTCGCGACTCCATGTTCGTCGTAATTATCATACTCTGTCTCTTCTCCACCTAGTTCTTACTAGATCTTCCCCATCCTACCTTTCTTCGCGTTTCCATTATTTCTCAAATGAGCATAACAGAGATAGAAGGGCTCAAACATCAAACCGGCTCGTCATTCATCACCATCGAACTGCCGCATATAATAACTCATTTTCTGTGTTTGCCACACGAGAATGGAACCGTTTGCCGGATGGCGTCACTAGTATACTTTTGACGATACATCCGTGGGCTTGAACTTATGAAGCCAAATGAGTACTGATTTTTGGCTGGGGGTTCTAACTGGACTTAACATCAACAACATAGCGCAGACAGGAAACGGACATGTTGGTAACCAGGCAACTAGTGTTCGTCATCTGTCTATAACAGAGGTGCTCACGCTGGGCATCCCATCCCGCGGGCGCCCAGGACTGAGAGCGAGCGGGCTGGCAGGTGATGAGCGTATGCTATTCAACCACAGTGACGTTGTGACTACGTCACAGGCTGCGAAGGTTGGGCGAAGTCCTCCCAGTCACTCTCGATCACTGCGGCGATACCCGAGTTTGAAATGGAGGCAGGAATAATGTAGAGAAGATGGCAGAAATCCGCGTCATTTTCAATTTGCGTTGTAAAAAATAATTTAATTACGTTCATTACAGTTTATGTATTTTGACCGGATACGATACAGAGTTAGGCCTACAACCTCATATATTTTTACAATTTACGTAATGAATTAGGGGCTGCCTGGCCGAGGCGGTAAAGGCGTGCTCGGTTCTCCCGGAAGGACGTGGGTTCGAATCCCCGTCAGGAAGTCGTAAAATTTAAGAAACGAGATTTCCACTTCTGGAGGTGCATATGGCCCTGAGGTTCACTCAGCCTACACCAAAAATGAGTACCAGGTTAATTCCTGGGGGCAAAGGCGGCCGGGCGTAGAGCTAACCACTCTACCCCATCACGTGCCGAGGTTAACAATGGTGGAAGCCTTTACCTTCCACTCCTCCAAGGGTCTTCATGGCCTGTACGGAGATAACTTTGCTTTGCTTTTACGTAATGAATTACAATTTTCCCTATTAAATTATAAGAGGTGCTTTAGAAACATTCCTAATATAATACGGGGTTAAGGTGGATAAGCTGTGGCTTATGGTTGTTTGGGTTTAAATTATCTGATAAACTCACTAGCAATCCAGTCATGCTTACCTCTCACAATACGTATCTCATGAATATCCACAAAAGAATGGTGAAGTTCATGAACTGTGAGAAAATGAAAGACATTCTGAACCCCGTAAATACTGTACTACTAATTCTATTCTTCTTCTTCTTGTCCGTTTCACCCACTTTGGGATACGGTTGATCAATCAATGGTTAGTGAGTCGTGTTTTCCAGTCCTCCCAGTACTTTTTCATCCTTTCAGATCTTGCCTTCCTCTCTTCTTCAGAAATTCTGAAACCTCTTTATTTTATTTTTGGTTATTTTCTTCGCGGATCCATCTACAACTATCTCTCCCGTAATTTGAAACTCTCGTAGGTCCTTCCCAGTTTCCTTAAACCAGTTCAGCTTGGTTTTATTTTGTTGCGGAAATAGTCGAAGATTCTTTTAGTTATCCTTTTCTGGTACATTCTTAGGATGTGACTATAGAACTCAATTTTCCTTTTCCTTATTGTGTCAGAAATCCTTTCTGTTTCCATACACAGGGTTTCATTGCTGATGTGTGAAAGTTCATTATTACGGAATTTAGGGATTAGAGCCCTATCGTAGTATTTTCCTTTCTTTGTTTCTGCAGCATAAAGGGCTTCAGTTTGACTACTGTATTATAATATCTGATCTTGGAATTCCAGGAGAAGGATTTTTTGTTATAGGTGGCTTTCGTAAGCTGGAAGGCTGTTTCTATTTTGGTTCGTCGAGATTCTATTGCTTTCTTCTCAAGACCAACTGATTAATTCACCATGATATTTGAAATCCCTCACGATTTTTGTTCCCCCCACTTTCATATATTTTGGAGGATTCTTAATATTCGTTATTATTTTGGTCTTTACAAAGGCGATTTTGAGACGTATCATCTTTGCCTGCTTCAGCAGTTCGACGGAATCCTCCTTGGCTACCTCTCACGTCTCCACTAGTAAGGCCATGTTGTCTGCGAAAGCTGAACATTTGATCTTGATACCCCTGTTTACCAATCCCACCACTGGTTGTCTTATCCCATTCTCTGACTACCTTCTCCAAGGCACAATTGAACCTTATGAGGGACAGTACGTCACCCTCTCGGACACCAATTTAGATCTCAAAAGAGGCGACAGTTCTCCCATGAATTTGTCTTTGAAAAATGTATTACTGAGAGTTTCCCTAATGAGGTTCTTGTTGTTGTCTAGACAGAATTCCTTGTGTACAGAAAATATATTTTCCTGGTCTAGTGAGTCACACGCCTTTTCGAAGTCAATAAAGTAGATGACGTATTTTTTGCCCCAAATTTCTGGTATGCAATGATAATATAATAATACTAATTCTATTATTATTAATAATAATATGAATAAGAAAGGCCTGGCAGAACAACTGGAAGCCAAAGAAAGGAAGATTTTAAGAAAGACCTTGTACCCGGTCTAACAACAAGGATAGTACAGAAGACGACACAACGATGAACTGTGCCTACACGTAGAGAAGGTAACGGACACCATACGTAAAAGGAGAACCTCTTTCTATGGTCGCTTCACACGAATGAGCTGCGGAATATTGTCTAATCGAATCTGTTTCTACTTTGCGGGAAAGCAAACCAAAGGGATCTGGTTTATAGAGGTGGAAAAAGACCTACAAGAACTGAGGATTTCACATGAGGACATCTTGGAACGTGAATGTTTGAATAAGAAACTTGGGGAAGTACAGAGTTTTCAGCCCAAACCCAAAATGAAAACTGGGAGGAAGGGGACCGAAAAACGGAGGGATGCTCACCGCAGAAGAATGCGGGAACACTGAGCAAATTTGAAAGATAATAGGAGAATGCCGTTGAAATAGCGTGGTTCATAGAAGACCGAAACGAGAATTATTATTAGTATTTATTTATTTATTTATTTATTTATTTATTTATTTATTTATTTATTTATTTTCTTACTTATTTATTTATTTATTTATTTATTTATTTATTTATTTATTTATTTATTTATTTATTTACTCAACATTCTGGCTTTTACTCAGTTTTCGATCGATCCACTAGGTTTGCATTAGGTCGCTGTGTCGAGCACGACTTCCATCCGACCACTGTGCACCAGTTGTCCACTTCACATCCCGGAAAGTTCCAAAAGTCACAATGCGTGTTCTGAAAAGTCTCCTTTGTGCGCGTCATCTGGTTGTAGACCAGGACTTCTCAAACGCCCAAAATCTCACGCGTGCAACTCGAGGAGCAAGAGCTACGTGCACTGTGCATCGCTCCCGCTCGGCACGGCTCGGACCAATGCTTCGTCTCTGGGTTACTCGGCTAAGCTCGGCTCAATTCGGCTCGGATTTGGAGTGCTACGCAGCAAGTGAGGAAGGGGGAGACAGAGGGAGCGATCGAGACAGGCGTGGGGAAAGAGAGAGACAGCGCTATTGCTCCAAATCGAGGAGTGGGGAGTCTGCACTCTGGTCAACCAAGCAAAGTCGTCTTTTGCACCGTGCACAGTGCATGCACCAAGCGCATGCACCCTGAGAGGCCCTGTTGTAGACCCATTTCTTCCAGGTCTTTCTTGAGGTTAACGCAGCAGGCAATTGTTGTTTAAGGTTTTGGGTCAAAATGATTAAAAATGCGTTTTGCCCATCGAGAGTCGTCCATCCGTCGTATGAGACCGCAGGAGCGAGCCCTGCGTTTACGCATTTATGTCCGTGATCTTCTAGACCTGGTAAATATACAGCCGAACCTCGATATCTCGAACCTCGACTAATCGAATTTTCAGTATAACAACAATTTCTCGGCCGTTTGCCCTATTCTTCACGTGTACTTCTTTCTCTGTTACTCGAAATTCGGTTACACGGATTTCTCGATTTCTCGAAGCAAATATTTCCTCCCTGGAAACAAGAAAACTCTGTAACTCTAATTATGTGCAACATTAACTGTGCAATACGGCATTTGTGGTTTGTGAGGAACAGTTAACAAGTAAAGGAAGGCTTACAGTGATGCTGGGAGCTAATATGACGAGAACAGAAAAGCTAAAACTTCTAATGATCGGAAAATAGGCGAAGCCTCACTGTTTCTCGGGTGTGAATCCGGTCACGTACTTAAGCAACCCCCGAAGTTGAGGATGACAAGCTCCATCTCGGCTATGTGGTACTGACCAGAAGTTTCAACGTGTAGGAAGGACATTTTAACAGTAAGGAACAGAAGAGACTAACGGGTTTTTTTCCAAAGGTGTTAACCGAGGTGTGTTTCTTGTTTCTGATGTGCTGTATTGTGTCTTCTAAAAATTTACTATAATAAGGGTTATAATTAATGTGATGCCGTAAAATAGAGTTTGTTTTTATATGTTTAAATACTGTTAAAAATGTATTCATTACAAGCCCGTAGAAACGTAGGCTGATCAACAAAGAATGAGACTGATTTTTTTCCTGTAGCTTCCCTGATAGTTTCCTATCTATAAGATAGAGCGGGTTTTTATGTATAATGTACTTAGGCGGCAGCACTCTCATATCGTTAGGTTGGTAGTAATGCTCTATTGTATAGACGCTACGCGTATTTCGCATACCAGACAATGGAGGTGACCACATGCAGATCCCCTCACACTACTGTTACTACACGTCAGTATTGGCTACACCGAGGAAGCACATTGCAGAGAAACGACCAGAGCTTTCTCGGACTGGGTGGCGATTTCATCATGACAATGCACGGCCTCACGTCGCAAATCAAGTTATGCAGTTTCTGGTTCGATTTAACATTACTCGTGTACCGCATCCACCTTATAGCCCTGATCTTGCACTCTGTGTTTTTTATTACCATCACTAAAGCGAAATCTTAGGGGCATTCGATTTGAGAACTCTGAAACAGTGCTCAAGAAAAGTGAGGCAATTCTCAAGGACCTGACAAAGAATGGTCTACAGCATGTGTTTAAGGACTGGCAGAGACGCGATAAAAACTACATTGAAGTAGGAGGGGGACCACTTTGAAAAATATGATATAAACATCGAAATGGAGTAATAAACATCTGCGAAAAAATCAGTCTCCGTCTTTGTTGAACACCCCTCGTACATGTGATTCAATTATGTGCTATAGATGCTCAAAACCGGTATTCCCTGGGGGCCTATCTCAAAAAAATTGATAACTCGAAATAAAATTGAGTTTCTGAGGTGATTCGAGATATCGAAGTTCCACTGTATTACTAATTCTATTGTTATTCATCTTCTTTGTTTCTTCGTTTCGGCCAACTAGGGACAATGTCAATTCAACTGTCCCCTTTTCCGAGCTTTAACTGCCCCATTGCTCCTCCATTCGTTTTCGGTGTTCTTCTTTTCTTTCTTTCGTCCACGCCTTCCCTGTCTTCAGCTCCGGCTTTTCCTGGAAACTTGTGTGTGTACGTAGTTTTTTCTTAAGCAGAACACTCACGAGCGAACTTGTTGGCCAACATGCTCGTCAACACAAGTTGCTAGCAAGTTCCAGGCTCACGAAGAAATACTAAAAGCCTCTACACGAGCCGAGCATGTTGCTCCGTGTGTGGCACAGCCTCAACTTGTTGCAACCGGGCGAGTTGGCCGTGCACTCAGGGGCGCGCAGCTGTGAACTTGCATCCGGGAAATCGTGGGCTTGAACCCCACTGTCGGCAGCCCTGATGATGGCTTTCCGTGATTTCCTATTTCCACACCAGGTAAATGCTGGAATGTATTTTAATTAAGGCTACGATCGCTTCCTTCCCACGCCTAGGCCTTTCCTGTACCATCGTCGCCATAAGACCTGTCTGTGTCGGTGCGACGTAAAAAAAACTAATTGTAAATTGTAACATGTTGCAACGTGTTGACAACCAGTTATACAGTGGTCTGCTTGCAATATGTATTTCAGTTGTCATCGTGTACAAAGAGTTTTGGAAATAATTTATTGAACCATATGAATCTTTACCATGCTTGTGGGACGTTAAGGGAAATAATATTCAAATACACACCTAAGGAATGAAGCAATGCAGACATTAATGAAAAAATGTCAAAGTGTTTATCCTAATGCGGACAAAGAGTTCATAAAAAAAAGAGTCTAAGAGCATCGTTCAAAAGAGAATTCAGGAAAGTGTTAACGTCGAAGAGTACTGGTGCATCTCCCGATGACATTTATGAGCCGTCTCTATGGTACTACGGCCTGCTTTTTTTACTGCCGATTGTGAAATTATTCGAGATGGCATGTCATCTATGATCCATATTTCTAGCAATAGTGAAGATGGGGGAGGTCATACGCCGGTAAATAATTGTCATTATTAATACTAATTATTTATATCACATTCTAGTTTTCTCAGCACAAGGTACACAATATCCAAATGTTAACGTCCGCTAGTCAGTTCAATGACTGATCATTGTTTCTTGAAAAAGTACACATCCAGCATTGCTACTGTAATAAGTTTTGTATAAGTCTCTTATTCCTGTTTGTCGTAATAATGTCTGTTTTCTTCCTAGTAAGCGCTGACGACCCAAAGTTTATTTACTTCTTGACGCCAGTCACTCTCTTTAATTGCACCGCTGTTGATATCTTCGAAATCTGTAGAAGACGACTGCAAGTAATTCGTGCTGTATCTCACTAGCTCTACGAGAGTGGCAAACGTATTATCGACCTTCTTAAATAGTTCAGGAAGTGTGCTAGTGCCGTAGATTTCAGTTCTCGCAACAAATTCATATGGGTGAATTTTCTGCGATTTAATAGCCACTGCATTGGCCAAATAATTCCCCTTTTTCCACCCTTTTCCATCACTATTTGCAGGCGTATTGCAATTAGCAGTTTCTGTTTCTTAGACAATACTGCCATTTTTACAGATATTACCCACTTCCCAGCTCGCGTGTTACCGAAGTTCGTCTCCGTGTGTGGGCAATAGAAAACTTGTTGACGAGCACGTCAGAGAGCATGTTGACCAACAAGTTCCCTCGTGAATGTCCTGCTTGAGCGGAACATGCTCCTGGATATCTTTAGGAGAAATTTCCATTTCTCGTAGATCTTTCTCAACTTCTGTGAACCATTCCCCTTTGATTTTCTTATCTTGAAAGTATGTTAATATCCATTTAAATATCTTACCTGGGCTTATTCGCGCCACGTGGCTATGAAAGACAATTCTTTTTCGAATTGTGTCACTTATCTGCTCCACGTGCTTGTATGATTCGTGGTTATTATTATTATTATTATTATTATTATTATTATTATTATTATTGATTAATCCTTATTCCAAGGCCCTGGGTTCGTTTTCCGGCTAGTTCAAGGATTTAATTTCTAGAATGAGGAGTAGAATGGGGTTCACTTGATACGGGATTTTCTGAAGCTCTTAGTTACAGGAAGAAATCACACAGTGAGTAGATGACGCTACTGACCTAGCAAACTGTACATAGACTAACTCTGGTTGCCATGGTTAAAATAGTGTTAAGAAACTTACGACGCTAATTCCAAGTGGACCCCAGCCAAAAACTTATCTATGTTAACAATCCCGATTAATTAACTTTGAAATACAGTAAAACCTGCCTTTAGCGGAACCTTTATGAAACGGAAAAGGTTCATATAGGAAAATCTTCATGTTCCCGTAAATTATGGTTTAATATTCATAGAAGAAGTTTACCTGTATTTAGCAGAATCTGTCTGACAGGGAAACGGAAAGGAATTTTTCCATTATAACGGAAAAAATATGTTAATTTTCTACCTAACCCATTTTCGCTATATGTGTATTCCGAATGGATCTAGGCTGAGATACATTCTGCCAGGAAATATCTGTCTCTGTGCTCGATGCCGTCATTTGGATCGCAGAAGCAGTGAATGAAGTGTCGTCAGTGCTTTCAAAAAGCCAAGATTGTCTCACACCCTGACAAAAGAACCATAATAACCGAAAATACTGATGTGCTACAGCAAACTCTCAAACAGTGTAATTATGGCTATGTCAGTGCAGAAGATTACGTGGCCATTCATCTGGAAGTTGAGACAGAGGTAGTGCTTTAAATACTGTGTTGATGGGGTGGTAGTACCTCATAGGCAACAATTCCCGACTCGTTGTCTGAATGGTCAACGTACTGGCCCTCGGTTCACAGAGTCCCGGCCGCATCGTCCATTTTAACCTTAATTGGTTAATTCTAATGGCTCGGGGGCTGGGTTTGTGTGGCGTATTCAACAATAGAAACCGTCTTAGGTAGGGCCCTCATCTTCACAGACATACAGGTCGCCTAATAGGCCGCCTACGAGAGAAAAACCCGCACTAGGCCTCTCCGGAGGCCATAGGCCATTATTATTATTATTATTATTATTATTATTATTATGGGGGCAATGTAAGTACCGAGGTGTTAATATAAGGAATGATCTTCATTGTTCTCCTTTTTATTTTCCTGCCACTTTGTCCTACAACTGTGGGGTCGCGGGTGCGAACTGCGTCGCACATGTGGATTTGGCCCTGTTTTACGTCCGGATGCCCTTCCTGACGCCAACCCTAAATGGAGGGATGTGAGCACTATTGCGTGTTTCTGTGGTGGTTGGTAGTGTGGTATGTTGTCTGAATATGATGAGGAGAGTTTTGGGACGGACATATACACCCAGTCCCCGAGCCAGAATAATTAATCAGAGGTGATTAAAATCCCCGACCCGGTCGGGAATCGAACCCGGGATCCTCTGAACCGATGGCCAGTACGCTGACCATTGAGCCAACGAGTCGGACAAGGAATGATCTTCATTGGCGTAATGATATTAACGAAATAGTTAAGAAATATTACAGATCTATACGCATGGTTATGAGAGTATTTGGGGCTTGGAGTAAGGATGCAAAGGAGAGGGCGTATAAGTCTCTGGTAAGACCGCAGTGTTTGGGACCCTAATCAGGATTAGTTGAGACGAGAACTGGAAACATTTCAGAGGAAAGGAGCGCGATTTGTTCTGGGTAATTTCCGACAAACAGTAGTGTTACTAACATGTTGAAAACTTTGCACTGGTAAGACTTGGGACTAAGGAGACGAGATAGTAGGCTATGGGGTATGTTTCGAGGTGTGATTTGTGAGTTCGCATGGAATGACATAAGTAAAAGAATAAGCTTGAGTGAAGCTTTCAAACGTAGGAAAGATCATAATATGAAGATAAAGTTAGAATTCTAGAGGACAGATTGGGGCAAATATTCATTTATAGGATGATAAGTAAGGGACTGGAATAAATTATCAAGGGAAATGTTCGATAAATTTTGCAAGTTCGTTGAAAATATTTAAGAAGAAGCTCGGTAAACAATTGTAAATAAATGTAAGTATGTGGTAAACAACCTGATGATTGGTCGTTAGGAAACATTGAAGAGTTCGTAACCCGTCACCTCCAAGGAATGAGACCAGAAATTGATGGCGATGAAGACGAGAACGAAGACGATGAAGAAGATGGTTTCTTCAACGTGAAGTCCTAGCGACATCCCCTATCAGCCGTAAAGGACATTCAGTCTTTTTCTCTGGCGACAATTGACGCGAAATTGTTCGACATTAATTGCCATGCCTGCATTTTGAATGAGAACCGTGCTACCAGGGACAGTTGTGTCCAGCGCACAACTCTGGATTGATGGAAGAAGGAAATGACAGCAGTGTACAGATTTATATATTGGTGTTATTTCTATAAAACATGTAATGTTTATTAAATAATTGTATGTACTGTACTGCTGTGTACTGTGAGGGGGTTCTATGGAAGAACAGATTGTGGAGTAAATTGTTGTATCTACTGCCGCTCAAAATCATTTAAATCGCCGGGCTGAGTAGCTCAGACGTTTGAGGCGCTGCCCTTCTGACTCCAACTGGGCAAGTTCGATCCTGGCTCAGTCCGGTGGTATTTGAGGATGCTCAAGTACGTAAGCCCTCGCGTCTATAGATTTACTGGCACGTAAAGAAATCCTGATGGACAACATAAAGGCACCTTGGCGTCTCGGAAAACTGCAAAAGCAGTTAGTGGGACGTAGAGCCAATTGTGCTTTTATTAATCATATAAAACTAATGCTAGATTATATAACGGAGGTACTGTCCGCGAAACTTTCAGTGATACTTCCGCTCCCTAGTGCTGAATCGGTAGACCTCGGCAATCTTCGAGATTCGTATAGGCAAGCTCTGACACACACACAAAAAAATGAATCGATTATGCATCGCCGTGAGACATCTGGCGGTATAGTTGCAACACATGAAATACCGTTATTTATTTACACAGAAAAGTAAAAATATAGATTAAACGTGATCATGAGTGAGGAAAATAAAAGCCTCCGTGACTCAGACGGCAGCGCGTCGGCCTCTCACCGCTGGGTTCCGCGGATCAAATCCCGGTCAGTCCATGTGAGATATGTGAGATTTGTGCTGGACTAAGAGGAGGCCGGACAGGTTTTTCTCCAGATTCTCCGGTTTTTCCTGTCATCTTTCATTCCCGCAACACTCTCCCGTGTCATTTCATCTGCCAGTCATTAAAAATCATTGCCCCAGAGAAGTGCGACAGGCTTCGGCAGCCGGCACAATTCCTATCCTCGCCGCAAGATGGGGGATTCATTCTTCCATCCTTGACCCGCTCAAGGACTGGAAAACAGGTTGTAGGTCTTCATTCATGAGTGAGGAAAATCAAAGTACATCACAGGAACAACCTAGAACTCCTACACGGAAACGATGGTTTAGAAAATTAATATCGATCGATCGATCATACTATCGATTCAATTCAGATTTCATTTCCATTCAGTTGGCAGTATTACCGGAACCGTTGTAACTGCCTCCTCACTCCTCACCCCTGTAAAACGAGGTGTCAGTAAAAAAAATTCATATAATATGCACTTATGATTTTTATTTTATTTTTAACCACCTTTATGAAACCGAATCCTGCATACAGCGGAAAATATCCTGGTCCCTTGGGTTTCCGCTGAGCGCAGGTCGTATAGTATTTTTCATTATTTACAAATACATGGCGATTGGGAATGGTCACCTACAGTAGTTTGATAATAAAGTAAAGTTAAGACATAACTACCCAACAACACCACTACAACAACTAGAGGACAACAAGTAATTCCATGGAAAGGAAATACGAAAAGAAATACTACTAGTTTAACATTCTAAATCCAGCATCATAATATACAGTACAATTTGGATGGGTAGAAGGGCCTTTCTCCTTGAAGTGTATTTTCTTCCCCGGAGAATACAGGACCTACTATACTTTTGAAAGTTCTTTCAGTATTATATTTTTTCTAATGCAAGTCAGAATGTGGCGCGATGTTATGCCTCCTGTTAAGCTCTGTAATTTCCTGTGCATTCCCCTGAGACGCACAGAGGATTCTTTGTTCCAAGTTCAAGCACATTTCTGGTTGCAAGGTACAGATTACATGGGAGAAAACTTTTACAACCAAGGAGTAACTCCAGGACTTCCTTTTCTTGTTCATACTTTCAATAACCATAAAAGATTCTTCATCAACCAGTTTATAAAACAAGGTTCAGTAAGATATTATCAGTATATTAGACAGCGGTATATAGCAATCTCACAGGTGGTAGTGATTATTGTTTTAAGAGAAAGTACAAATGTAGATAATTCCATGTTAAGGAAACAGTATTGTTATTCTGGACCCACAAGAAGCGAATACACCCCTTCTTAGACACGCATAATTCCTCGTGATAAAGTAATATTATAATATATTTTAGCCTATATTGTGTTCAAGACAGAAAAATGTGTGAGGCATACGAAGGCTGTTTTTTCCAAACTCCGGTGGGATATAATGAAAAAGATTCATTGGCATACCAAAATAATTTAATCACTAAAAGTTTAGTACGTTCATACTAACTTTTCCATATAATCGCCAAAACGATTTAGACACTTGTCGTATCGTGACACTAACCTCCGACATGGTTAGTAGTACATGGTATGCTCCGACGTTTTCCCCGTTATCCTGTAAACATCAAAGTGAGCCCGTCTTCGTCCCCTTCTCAAATCTCCTGGAGCTAACAAATATAATTCCCAGCTTAGATTCCTCCGCCTTTTATCTTAAACTTAAATACTGAGTTTCACAAATTTACCTGTTGAAGATTTCCCGTAATGTTGTTGAGCAGAGCCGCTTGTTATGGCAACCCTGTTTTCATAAAGGCAATATTGTTTCGTTAACATGGAATGATCTATAGGTAACCGTCCTCTATTAACATTAATCAGATGAAAAAATCCGCAATTTTATCCCTTCAGGCAAGCAACTCAATACTGAAATCATCCTAGGGATATGAGCTACGCATTTTAGGTAAGTAAAACATAATAACCGCCTCTGTGGTGTAGTGGTTAGCGTGATTAGCTGCCACCCCCGGAGGCCCGGGTTCGATTCCCGGCTCTGCCACGAAATTTGAAAAGTGGTATGAGGGCTGGAACGGGGTCCACTCAGCCTCGGGAGGTCAACTGAGTAGAGGTGGGTTCGATTCCCACCTCAGCCATCCTGGAAGTGGTTTTCCGTGGTTTCCCACTTCTCCTCCAGGCGAATGCCGGGATGGTACCTAACATAAGGCCACGGCCGCTTCCTTCCCTCTTCCTTGCCTATCCCTTCCAATCTTCCCATCCCTCTACAAGGCCCCTGTTCAGCATAGCAGGTGAGGCCGCCTGGGCGAGGTACTGGTCATTCTCCCCAGTTGTATCCCCGACCAAGAGTCTGAAAGCTCCAGGACACTGCCCTTGAGGCGGTATAGGTGGGATCCCTCGCTGTGTCCGAGGGAAAAGCCGACCCTGGAGGGTAAACAGATGATGATGATGATGATGAAAACATAATAAATTATGAGAATATATTCTTTACTTATTCCTAAAATTTACAATCCTTTTCCTAATCATCGTTATCCGGTCGATTATATTAGCAGTTTGCCTTTTTCTACCACTACGAGCGCTAATGTGAATCAATGCAGATTTCACTAAAGAACTATATTCGATGTTGACATTTTTCTAAAAATAAAAAAATGCCTAAGGGTATTGAACCAAGGAATGCATTATAGAAATAACTGTAAATAAGTCAATTTCGCTAGGATTTGAATAAAAAAGGAAACGAGGAAAGAATCAATCGATTTTAGGTTAATAATAATAATCGAATAGCCTCAGCTACCGTGTGCAGACATTTCAATTTGACGCCATCTGGTTGTCTGCTCGTCAATTTCGATGTCCCGTTTTACTCTAGGCCCACTAGATGGTAGACCGAGTAAACCGAAACTATCTTGGGCGACTGTGGCTGAGATTTAATGAATTTTGTCGGGTAAACACCAAATGTGCCCCCAGAGATCTTTGACATGCCGACATCGTACGACATGGAGTGTCGAATGGAATTTTTTTCCGCCCTTCAAAAATTCGACTACCTCTGCCGAGTTTGAACCCGCTATCTTGGGATCCGGAGGGCGACACTCTACCACTGCTACACAGAGGCAGCTGATTTTAGGTTGTTTTACCGGAACTGCATTTAGGTCGGACGTGGTTTTCTAAATTTGTTTTCTAATTTGATAGAGCTATCCAAGACTCGCAAATTGAATCTTTTTCAGGACTTTAGGCCTTCAACTTTCGTCAAAATTGAGGGAATTGCTCAATTTTACGTTTTTCATAGCATGGGGACAAAGACAAAGACACCTCCATACAGGCCATGAAGGCCCTTGGAGGAGTGGAAGGTAAAGGCTTCCACCATTGTTAACCGCGGCACGTGATGGGGTACAGTGGTTAGCTCTACGCCCGGCCACCTTTGCTCCCAGGAATTAACCCGGTACTCATTTTTAGTGTAGGCTGAGTGAACCTCAGGGCCATATGCACCTCCGGAAGTGGAAAACTCGTTTCTTAAATTGTACGACTTCCTGACGGGGATTCGAACCTACGTCCTTCCGGGTGAACCGAGCACGCCTTTACCGCCTCGGCCAGGCAGCCCCTTTCATAGCATGGGGACCCCTACTTTATGTGCTAAGAAATGTTTTCATTTCAATTTGACGCCATCTGACTGTCTGCTCGTCAATTTCGACGTTCCGTTTTACTCTAGGCCCACTAGATGGCAGAGTAAACAGAAACTCTCTTGGGCGCTGTGGATGAGATTTAATGAATTTTGTCGGGTAAACACCAAATGTGTCACCAGAGATCGTTGATATGCCGACATCATATGACATGGAGTTTCCAATGGAATTTTTTCCGCGCTTCAAAAAGTCCGACTACCTCTGCCGGGTTTGAACCCGCTATCTTACGATCCGGATGCTGACACCCTACCACTGATCTACAGAGACAACTAACTTAAAAATAGAATAACATGTTTCGTTCTTAGAAGAACATCATCAGATTCCATCTCCAGTGGAGCTAACTGAGGACTTCATTGACAAAAGTTGCAAATTTGAAGTATTTCTTTCTTTTTCTTCTTTTCAATCCGTTTGCCCTCCAGGGTTGCTTTTTTCCTCGGTCTCAGCGAGGGATCTCGCCTCTGCCGCTTCAAGGGCGGTGTCCTGGAGCATCAAACTTTGGGTCGGGGGGGAGGATACAACTGATAAAGAAGACTAGTACCTTACCCACGCGGCCTCACCTGCCATGCTGAACAGGGACCTTGTGAGGGATGGGAAGATCGGATACATAGACAAGGAAGACGGAAAAAAGAGGCCGTGGCCTTAAGTTAGGTACAATCCAGGTATTTAACTGTAGAAAGAGTAGGAAACCACAGAAAAGCATTTCGAGGATGGCTGAGGTGGGAATCGAACCTAGGCGTCAGGGGGTGGCAGGTAATCACCCAAACCACTACAAAACAAAGGCGGATTATTTGAAGTATTCAAAAATTAAAACAGAAATTAGTCCGCCTCTGTGGTGTAGTGGTTAGTGTGATTAGCTGCCACACCCGGAGGCGCGGATTCGATTTCCGGCTCTGCCACGAAATTTAAAAAATGGCACGAGGGCTGGAACGGGGTCCACTCAGCCTTGCGAGGTCAACTGAGCAGAGGTGGGTTCGATTCCCACCTCAGCCATCCTGGTTTCCCACTTCTCCTCCAGGCAAATGCCGGGATGGTACCTAACTTAAGGACACGGCCGCCTCCTTCCCTCTTCCAATCTTCCCATCCCTCCACAAGGCCCTTGTTCAGTATACAGTAGCAGGTGAGCCCGCCTGGGCGAGTAGTGGTCATTCTCTCCAGTTGAATCCCCGACCCAGTGTGTGTGAAGCTCCAGGACACTGCTCTTGAGGCGGTAGAGGTGGGATCCCTCTCTGAGTCCGAGGGAAAAACAGACCTTGGAGGGTAAACAGATTAAGAAGAAGAAGAAAACAGAAATTAAACATGAACGTTTGTTGTGTGTGTGTTTAGTCCTCAGCCCGAAGGCTAGTTGGATCCTCAACAGCTCCGCCATCAGCTGTCATAGTGAACCATTCTGTTCATTGCAACAATTGTATTAATTTGAGTATTGGATATTGGAATCACACAAGACCACCCACGAAGCCGATGTCTTACAGTATATGTCATAAAGGGGTCCAGAAGAAGCGTTCTTATGTGAAGTGAGCGCGAGCGTCATTATGAGAAATCTCCAGAACTCATTAAAAGGAGTTATGTCCCAAGCGAAGCCTCTTGATGAAGTTTGGGGACGCTTTCCAGTTCCCGGCTAAACTTATTCTAGGAGGGAAGAATGAAATAAATTAATATCTTTGGTTACGGAAGAGTTGCATTGGATTTGAGACAAGAATTGCAACCTGTATTATTTCTGCTTTATTTTGATAGGCATTAGGGCTGCATTCATTAATGCATTCGCTAATTTGAGCTCATGATATAATTAATGCGGGAAATTTTCCCGGGCGCGCTAAGATTGCACGCAGTCAAGCGGCTTGATGACGCTACCCGGAATTATAAATTAAGGCCGCCAGGGCATATCAGAGTCATTCTTGGACCGAAAGGCTGCGGGAACGAATCGTCATACTGCGTGTTGGTCCTGAGAACAACGCTTTGTCTTCAAGCTACACCGACTACCTGTACTGCTATTTCTGCAAAGATGTAAGTAATCAACTTGAATATTCAGATGAATTGAAGATTTTACCTGTGAGATTATGCTATGGGGAGATGAGGTACTGCTTATAAGAGACTAATGAACTAGTAGCTTCATATTTCTGTGAGGTCAAGGTATGACGGACGAAAGGCTAGAATTAATATTGGCTCAGGTTAGGAATTCTAAAACTATATGTTGTCCGTGTGATAGGGTGATAGAACAGTGACTGAGAGTAGTGAAGAAACTATTGTGTACCAGGTTAAAACTCTGAACGAGACTTGGTCAGTGTAACGTGTGAGACACGCTAGTAGTGGAGACAGGCATCGAGTTTGGACAGTCTGTAATATATGAATTTATTTTCAGTTACCCCAGCATCAAGTCAGAACGAGTGTTTGACAGCATCATTGCAAAGAAGCCACAACCAGGAGCTGAAGCCAACACAACAACGGGCATCGATCCAGGAACGTTGGGAGCACCTGACCAGCACAACATCGAAGGGGACACCTTCCGACTACAGAGGGAGCTGTACGAAGACGCCACACAAGCAAGAATGTCTCCAAGTGGTCAACAGTATCTGATGCCAGCTCTGCAGTCTATCAGAATGTGGTAGATCCAGTGGTCCACAGGGATGGCCGCTCCGCTATGTCCGCTAAATTAAGGTCAGAGCTTTCCAATTCTGTTTCAAGCATGTCATTTAAATTTAGATAGGAATATGGGGGCCGTCAGTCAGCAGATTTGTGGTAATAGGAGAATTTCCCTTGTAATTTAGAGCTAGGCCTCAAACTCGAACCCCGTACTTTAAGGTAGATGTTATTTGTAGAGTCCTTGTTAGCGATGTTATAGTTCATTTTGATTGCGTTATTTTAACGTACGTGTTTTTGTAAGGGTCTGATTGAACTCATTTGGTCATATGAGGTTAGTCCACAGATAGGTACGTTTATTATATCGCATTTAGGCATTTGTTTCTGCAGACGTAGAAGTGTATAGTTATGACCAAGTCGTGACCAAGTCGTGACCAGTAATTCACCCAGATTCACTGATAGAGCGAACGAGTCCAAATATTTAAGAGTTTTGAGCCCATAAGAGGCAGAAGTAAAATTTGCAGTTGGCATGAGAGAGCCCAACCATTGAGAGTTTATTGAATATATTTTGGAAATGCCTAGTATGGCAATGTGACGATCGCTTAATGATTAGTGTTTTGTAGCACCAGGATTTAGCCCATGAGAGGCATAAGTAAGATGAGCGAGATTGCTGGAGGTATTGAGACGAGGGCAGATAGCCCAGGTATATTTAAATGAAGGCTTTAGCAGCTGACTACGTGAAGTGTTCTTTTGAAAGGCAAGACTTTAGCCTGTCTCCCCGTTTGAGCTCATAAATTAGGGGGCTGCCGCAAGTGGAGGGGTGAGGATGGAGGTCATTGAGCTTGACGTCACAGGCTGGTGTGTTGGTCGTCTGCAGTATTTCAAGTATGCCAGGAGGGGAAGAAACGACCTTCTTGTTTTGAAAGCAGAAAGAGAGATTTGTTTATGTCCTATTTGTTTTACGTAATATTTTAACACTGGCCCGTTTTATACTGACACCCTTGTATGTGTTGATTGGATCCTTTTATATTGTTTGCATAGGTATCTTGGACGCCTTACTTGTCATGGGACTAGGGTTCGTGACCGAGTCAGGTCATGGTAAAATTTGTGGTGATTTTGTTTGCACCGGGGTTCGACGGCGCGAGGCATTGTAATTTTTTATGGGAATCATTGTTTTTGTGTCATTAAGCAGATATCCATCTTTCTAAACTTCGTTACTTACACTATGGTTACATGCTTGTTGCAGCTCACGTGTTTTCGTGAAGGCAGTGAACTGGTAGTCATCGGCTCAGCGTCATTTTTCCATCTCATATTGATATGATCTTTTATTTGTAAATAATTCAATTTTATGTAATAAATCCCTATTTGTTAAACTTTGAATGCAGCGGTGTTTTCTGTTAGATATTTTATTTTAATTTTTTTAATTTAGTCGAATTCTTACCTGAGTAGGCACATGTCCTAGTGTTTTATCTTTATGTTGCCCCGTTATACCCATGTTATCCCTGAGAAGAGCGCTCTCCCGGCTGATTGAAGAGGACAGTGTTCAGGTAAGACTATGTGCACCAGCTCACGTCTGTGAGAGTCCGTTCACTACTGTACTCTGGGTTCGAGACCGGCCTTCGCCTGGACGGAACCTTAAAGTGCAGTAGGGCACATAGTATAAATGGCGCCGAGCAACGTGGTGGCCGAAATTCCGTAAAGGGGGCCATAGCGCCATAGTATATATGGCCAAGCAACGACGGGGCTCGATAACTTTAAAAAAAGGGCTAACCATAGCGCCATGGTATTTAGGACGACGAGTAACGAATGGCCCGATATTTCTGTAAAAGGGACCAGAGCGCCATTGTCTACATTGTGAACTTGGTGTGGCTAACTGAGGACCCGATATTGCAGCAAGGAGGGTCATACAGCTTATTTTATTATGCCGTCAGGTGATGCTTGATATTTGTGTAAACGAGCTCACACAACCAAGTGGTATTTTGCTGATTTTCCCCATAAAATTGGGCTATAGGTCATAATGTGTGTCTATAAAGGTAGGACCTGATATTTTGGTAAATAAAGGTCGTGCAAGGCTTGATTTCAGGCATATGTTATGACAGCTGCATTCAATTACGTGTTGTGCAGGTATACCAAGTTTGGTCGGTGATCTGTACTGTTAGCTTGAGGATATATTTGGAGTATGTTGTTAAACTTGTGAGGTTGAATGACTGCCAGTTCAGAGAGGTATTTTGTGATGTTCTGTCTTTGATCTTACCATTAGTTTATGGATATTGCTGTTGGTGGTGTTTAGCGAGGATGTGCTGATTTTGTGGTTTCCTTGTAGTGATGGATGAGATTCGTGCGGGGATTTGACCTGCAAGGTGTTGTGTTTTACAGGTGTCTAATCGGATAGCTTGGATTTGTGCATATGGTAGTTTTGCTGGTTTATGACATTTTGTGGGAGAATTTTATGTTTGTGTTGTGTATATATTTTGTATCATAGTGTTGTACTGACGGTTACCCTATGTTTGAATGACATGATATTAGATTGAGGTAGCCAATTTAGGCTTTGAAAGTTCGAGAGTTTAGCAGTAGGAACATTTTGATAAATTAGAAAGTGTAGGAAATTTATAGTATTTGAAATTTAATCGAGGACATACGGAGCGGTTTTTCCCGCCGGACTTTCTGACAAGTGAGTTGAATGTCGGTAGACATAGGAGAGATGCTGAGGCAACTCAGCGAGCAGATAAAAGAACAATGTGCAAAAAGCGAGGAACAGTTTGTGGCGCTTAAAGAGGAGGTAGGAGCTATTAAAGGACAAACGGATAGGAATAGTGAGCTGTTCACGGAACAGTGTGCCAAAAGCGAGGTACAGTTTGTGGCGCTTGGTGAGCGTTTGAACGACCAAGTCAGTGCTCAATTTAAAGAACAAGAAATTAGGAACTCGGATCAGATAAAAGAAAAGGTGACCGAACAAGTAGTACGCACCGAAACACGGGTAGCTAACCAAATAACTGAGCTAAAGGAACACACTAGCATTCGTTTGGAGCAATTGAAGACATGGATGGAAGAAGGGCGTAACTCAAAAAACACTCTTTTGAGATAAATGAGTTTAAAGAATTACAACATCAAACACTTTTCTCAGAAATACAAAATTGTGGTATATTATACTTAACTACATTCTTGATTATTTCATAATATGTACATCAAAAATATTTATACATTTTTTGGTTTGTTGTCAATTTTGTATTTTGGAGTTACGCCCTTATTCCATTTTCAAGAAATATTTTCATTGAATTAATGTTTTTTTACATTGTTGGAAGCATGTAGACAAGTTTTACAGGTTAGAACATTTGACAGGGCACAACATATTATTAGGGGAGTCACTAAATCGAGAATTTCCTACTCCCACAGATTCAGCTCTCTGGAAAATATTTTCAAACCATGCACGTGCACCTGCGCGTACAAAGCTTACTAAATCTTTAACTACTTTTAATTTTCTGGGTTCAATACCTACACGAGGGACTGGAAAGCTATCCAAATTATCTTACAGACCATATATCCTTCAATAACTGAAACTTGTCATGAAACGTAATATTATAATTCTGGCTTCCTGATACAGTTACTTCAGGAGAGTGACATAATATGACATACTTTGGAATGGAAAACTGAAGTCCTTTTGTTTGTGGTGTTGCAAATGACAGTGGGCTGAGAACGGCAGATCATTCTGATAGTAAGGATTTAGTATCCGAATCATCTGAGGTTTCATTTGGTAAATATTCACTGTCATCTGCTGAAATATCAGATGTTTCTCCTCCTGACATTACTCCTGCGTGAGCTGTTTCGAGTCTGATGAGTGATAATTGCTGGATCGCCCTAAGTCAGCATTGGAGTGTATTTTAATTCGGACATGAGTAATATTTGGAAGAACGGCGCAACTCAATATAGCACATCACACGCCATCTATTGACACTACCGATAAGCCATTTAGGTAGTATCTAGAAGATCCTCCAAGGAACGTATATACGCAATTTACCGAATAATGCCACAACCTGACTTAAGCCCTTCTTCCATCCATGTCTTCAATTGGCCTCTGAAAATGAAGCGACTAGGGAAACCATAGCAGAATTAGATACCAAAATAGAAAATGTACGGCTGTGCTGTGTTACCACGACCGAGAAGTTGAGTCAACAGATGGAAGAATCGCACAGAACGGTAGAGAAGCAAATTCAGGAAGTAAAGAATAGTATCGAGGGAATAGAACAGCGCATGGAAGAAAAAGATAAGGAGACTCAGTCCGAACTAGGTACATTTAGAGAAAACCTGGTGGCCGTAGTAGTCCGTATGGATCATACTCAAGAAGAACTAGTCAGAATAGAAGAAAAACTAGAGGCTAGGACTCAAGAAGTGGTAGACAAATATGAAAGGACGACCGAGAAAAATAAGGCTAAAGTTGCTGGACTAGAATTGGATTTACAACGAACTAGGAAGGAAATCAGCGCGGAGGTCCAGGGTTTGAAGAAGTGCCGTGAGCAGGAACAACGGACAACTGAGAAACGTATACTAGGGTTAGAACATGAAATGGAGAATATACGGGATAAGTTGGACCAATTAAAAATGGAGGAAGACAACGGAGTAAAGAAGCGGAAACTGAGTAGGACTCATAGCCCGATGGAACGCCAGTATGGAGATGACAGCCTGAATGAAAGTCAGGAAGAGGGACATGAGATACTAGGAGAATCATTTAGGGCTAAGCCAAGGATAGGAAATTCAACCCTATTCAGTCAAGACAGTGTATTCCCGGGTTACCATTGGATTAGGGCACCAGAGGAGAAACCGAAGAAATTTGAGGGGAATGGAGAGGTCACACCCCGTTCATTCCTGAAAGAGTTAGAGACCTACATGGACGAAGGACAGATACCACCTGAGCGCAGACTACGCACGGCAGAAAAGTATCTTGGAGGGATTGCTGGAGCCTGGTTTAAGGCGTTTGGGCAATCATTTAAGAATTATGATGAGTTTAAACAGGCATTCCTGAATAAATTCTGGAATCAGGGACATCAGTTGGCGCTGAGAATGGAGCTCTACGCACGAAGATATGCGAATAGTACTCCCACTAGACTAAGCGAGTTCTTCATTTCCCAATATTTACGTTTGCAAGAGCTAGATCATCAGCCCGAAGAGCTGGAAATCGTCACAACCATTATCAGACAGCTGCCTGTAGAGGTGCAGAGGGCTCTTATCGCGGCTAATGTTACGACGGCGGTAGCAGCGGAAGAAATGCTTAGGCTCTGGGACCAAACGTCTGCACTGCATCAACCACGGATACGGGCCATAGAGACTGTCCATAATGTGAACATACAGGCAGAAGAGCAGATGGGAGAAAGAAGCCACAAGGAATGTCAAAATTCCGGCACTCAAACACCGACCCGGAGGGAGCGAGATGAAGAAAATCCGAAACCCAGAGGAGATGCGAACTGGCGACCTCGAAGATGGAGCACATGGCAGGAGGAACCGGACCGATGGAGAGGGCAAGAACACCGAAGAGATTCATTCGAACAACGGCGGAATGACCGGCCGTACTGGAGACGAGACGGTGAACGTTACAACTCTAGAAGTAACCGCCAGCGATGGAATGGGAACCGAGCGAGATACGACAGGCCGAGGGAGAGTTCACTGCGCCCGAGAAATGGTGAGAGACAAGACGGCGCCTACCACTCAAGAGGGAGAGAGTCGGGGGAGATGTCAACACGCGACACATGGCAGGAAGCGATCCGAAATCACAGTGCTGCTAACTCTTCTGGAGCTGCGAGCTTGGCATACCAAGAATTTCATAATGGAACGAAGCCGAAGGGTCTCAACCCAAATGCACCCAGCTTTGCCGAGATCGAGAGAGAGGATAAAAAAAACGAGAAATTTAGTGCCAGGAGATAGATTATTTCGCGAGGATGCCGGTTGGATGACTATAGCTATTCATAATTGGGTTATCACTCCTGATGATCTACTAGAGGATCCTAATAAAAGTAACGTGTCCAGACCGAAAGAATTACCTGTAATTATACGAGAATTCACGGTTTAAACGTACGCTGTCTGGCTGACACTGGAGCCACGGTCAGTGTAGTATCACAGGCCTTAGTTTCGGACATCCAAAGCAGAGTTCGTATCCCGTCCATACCGATTTCAAAGGTCAAAATTAAAGGGATTATACCTGACAAAGTAACGTCCTGTAAGGAGCAGGTATTACTTGACATCCAGATTGGAGATTTACTGGTGTCCCATCCATGTATTGTGCTGCCTAAAATGGAATACAATCTTATATTAGGAGCCGATTTCTTAAGAGAATACGAAGCTGTTATTGACATGGGTACGAACTCTATCCTGTTAAAATTAAATGGTAACCAGGAACGAGTAGAATTAAACCAGAACCAGGATTACCAACCCGGGGAACGTATTTGGACAATGGACATGCAGACGGAAGAACTTGATTCAGAAAGGTGGCTACAGGATCACGAAGAAATTATTCCAGAGTTCGAAATTATGGTATCCGAATTGGAAGAACAGCGAGAGAAAGAAAAGTTTTTGGAACTGTTGCCGAGTAAAATCGAAGAAGCAAAGATTAGTCCGGAAGACAAGGGACGGCTGCGGGAGTTATTGATGAGGCATGATACGGTCTTTGGTTCGAGGCCTGGAAAGATCCCGAATTACCAATACAAATTATGTGTAAATAATTGGGAGCCTTTCAAACAGAGACCGTATCCAATTCCAGAGAAGATGCTACCCCAGGTCAGGGAGGTAATCGAAGACATGGAGAGGAACGGGATAATCGCCAAGTCCCCGAGTCCGTTTTTAAATCCGTTATGTGCAGTGCCCAAGGCGAATGGAACGGTGCGCGTGTGCCTTGACGCGCGATCTTTGAACCAACGCCTAGTCCCCGAGTATGAGAGACCTCCAAACCTTAAGGATATTCTCAAGAAGTTCGGAGATATGGAATTTTTCAGTACGGTAGACATGACTTCAAGCTTTCACCATATTGTCTTGGATCCAAGTACAAATATGCTAACTGGATTTTTATTTGATAACCAGACGTATATTTTCCTACGTCTTCCATTTGGCCTAGTCTCAAGTTGTGCTGCTTTGATACGGGCACTGGAATCGAACCTCAGTCCCGAGGTAAAAGAGTTTACGATTCGGTATATCGACGATATTTTAATCTGCACTAAAACCCTAGAAGAACACATGGAAAAATTGAATTTACTCTTTCAGGACCTCGAGAGATGCAATTTCAAGGTTAATTTTGAAAAGTCACACTTCTGTCAGCGCAGGGTATTGTTCCTGGGGCATGTTGTCGATGGTCAAGGCATTCGGCCCAACCCAGCTAAAATTGCGGCGATACAAAATTTTCCTAGGCCGATCAAGATTAAACATGTTAGGCAGTTCTTGGGCCTAACGAACTTTTTCTCCAATCATTGTCCCGGTTACACGGATACAGTGGCGCCTCTTCAAGATATGTTGAAGACCAATAATAGATGGAAATGGGGAGAAGAGCAAGAAAAAGCTTTTGTAAACACTAAGGTACTTTTAGAAAATTCTGTAAAATTGGGGTACCCTAGCTTCGATAAGAAGTTCATCATACAGACAGACGCTTCTGCAGTTGGAGTCGGAGCAGTGCTGTACCAGGAAACACCCGAGAGGGAGCATAAAATATCATATTTGGCTTTCATGAGTAGAAAATTACGAGGACACGAGTTGAAATACACGACCACCGAGTTGGAGATGTTAGCCATAGTTACTGCCTTAGCTCACTGGAGAAAGTATGTGTACGGATTCCCAGTAGTGATTAGAACAGATCACAAAGCACTTACCTTCATTCTTAAGACGGACATGGCTAATGCACGGGTCAGTAGATGGGCACTGTACGTCCAGCAGTTCGACCTCACGGTAGAACATTGTCCAGGGAAACTGAACATACTAGCTGACGCGTTGAGCAGAAATCCTAATCCGGAGGAACTTACAATACACTTAACTCTGTTAGACCAAGAGGATCAGAATATACTGGAGAGACTTCGGAATATTCATGAGGAACAGGAAAATTACCCAGAGACCGGACGGCTAATCCAGTACTTTCGGAAAGAACTCCAACCAGGGACTCCACAGTACGCTGAAGCGGAGCGCAAAGCGGTAAATTACCACTATTTTAACAACATTTTGCATAAATTTGTGGATGAGAATCATACGAAATTTAGAATTGTGGTACCTCAGCGATTACAGATTGACTTGATATGGATAGCTCATCACTCTACAGGACATTCAGGAATTGATAAAGTGGTAGCAACACTGCAGGAAACTTTCGTGTGGCCTAAAATGAGGTCGATGGTACAGAAAATCCTGCGTACCTGTGACATTTGTCAGAGGGTGAAACCAAATCCGTACCTTCTGAAGCAACCGCCACGACCACTGATACCTACGGGACCACGTAAATTATTTGCAATAGACTTCTTCGGTCCCTTACCCTCTGCTACTAGGGGCTTAAAGTACATCCTTGTCTGTATGGACGTCTTCAGTAAATTTGTTACATTATGCCCTATTCAAAAGGCGAATACTCGTTCAACGCTATCGCAGATCAAAAGAAAGATAATACCCATTATGGGTAAGCCTGAGAGCATCTTAAGTGATCATGGGAGCCAATTCACTGCGGCAGGGTTTAAGCGTGAACTAGAAAGACTAGGGATCAAGCATGTCTTATCCAGCATCAGACATCCGCAAGCTAACCCGAGTGAACGTATCATGAGGGAGATATCCAAGTATTGTAAGATATACTGCCCGAGAGAACATTATAAGTGGAACACTGTAGTGCCCATTATTACAGAGTGTATTAACACAACTAGACACGAATCGACCGGTATGATTCCAGCATGGATTCACAATAATGAGCTGCCTAAACGTCCTTGGGAAAATGTAATTCCGTGCCCTAGGGATCCTCAACTAGCTCAAGAGATATGTGTTAATAACGTTGCAGAACACTTAAAAGCACAGGCTGAGAAGCGGCTGCGAAGAACTAGGAATAAAAGATTTCATAGACCTCTACAAGTGGGCGAGTTAGTGTTAGTTAAGACACCAACTGTCTCTAACCCTACGGAGAGATACTACCATAAGTTCGCCGAGCTATACACTGGACCGTATAGAATAATTCATAGTTATGAAAATAACTCATACAAGGTACAAAGCTTGGACGCTACAGTGACTAAGGTCTTTAACTCATCAAACCTTAAGCCCTTTTTCCAACCCGGCCAATATCAATTAGACAATCAGGAAGAAGAAGAAGAAGAAGGAGGCGAAGAAGAGGAAGAAGAACCTGAGGAGGAAGACACCGAAAATATTGCCAGAGAGGAGGTTATCATTCCGGAAGAAGATGAAAATGACAGCGAAGAAGAACAACCAGAGGTACCCAATGGTGAAGAAGAAGAAGAAGAAGAAGTGAATATGATTTCTCCAGGCGACCAGAAACAGCTATCTGAGCAGCGCAAAGAAACGGAGTGTCAAGACTGCGAGAGTAACCACCGGAGATTTCTAGCTCTACTGGATGCCTATTACCAAGTTAGGAAGGATAGGGACGCTATCATGTCTGTAGCTGAAGATAGTCCCATGCCCTGAAGTTTTGAATATTGACAGCAGATATGATTGCAATGAGAAAATGATCTTGGAATTTGAGAAAACAAAATTCTTGACAAAATTTTATTTTGTCGTTCACGGGGGGCTATGAACCATTCTGTTCATTGCAACAATTGTATTAATTTGAGTATTGGATATTGGAATCACACAAGACCACCCACGAAGCCGATGTCTTACAGTATATGTCATAAAGGGGTCCAGAAGAAGCGTTCTTATGTGAAGTGAGCGCGAGCGTCATTATGAGAAATCTCCAGAACTCATTAAAAGGAGTTATGTCCCAAGCGAAGCCTCTTGATGAAGTTTGGGGACGCTTTCCAGTTCCCGGCTA
Source organism: Anabrus simplex (assembly GCF_040414725.1). Taxonomy (NCBI): domain Eukaryota; kingdom Metazoa; phylum Arthropoda; class Insecta; order Orthoptera; family Tettigoniidae; genus Anabrus; species Anabrus simplex. The sequence goes on along the minus strand of NC_090273.1, from coordinate 55,333,237 downwards.
AACTTATTCTAGGAGGGAAGAATGAAATAAATTAATATCTTTGGTTACGGAAGAGTTGCATTGGATTTGAGACAAGAATTGCAACCTGTATTATTTCTGCTTTATTTTGATAGGCATTAGGGCTGCATTCATTAATGCACTCGCTAATTTGAGCTCATGATATAATTAATGCGGGAAATTTTCCCGGGCACGCTAAGATTGCACGCAGTCAAGCGGCTTGATGACGCTACCCGGAATTATAAATTAAGGCCGCCAGGGCATATCAGAGTCATTCTTGGACCGAAAGGCTGCGGGAACGAATCGTCATACTGCGTGTTGGTCCTGAGAACAACGCTTTGTCTTCAAGCTACACCGACTACCTGTACTGCTATTTCTGCAAAGATGTAAGTAATCAACTTGAATATTCAGATGAATTGAAGATTTTACCTGTGAGATTATGCTATGGGGAGATGAGGTACTGCTTATAAGAGACTAATGAACTAGTAGCTTCATATTTCTGTGAGCTCAAGGTATGACGGACGAAAGGCTAGAATTAATATTGGCTCAGGTTAGGAATTCTAAAACTATATGTTGTCCGTGTGATAGGGTGATAGAACAGTGACTGAGAGTAGTGAAGAAACTATTGTGTACCAGGTTAAAACTCTGAACGAGACTTGGTCAGTGTAACGTGTGAGACACGCTAGTAGTGGAGACAGGCATCGAGTTTGGACAGTCTGTAATATATGAATTTATTTTCAGTTACCCCAGCATCAAGTCAGAACGAGTGTTTGACAGCATCATTGCAAAGAAGCCACAACCAGGAGCTGAAGCCAACACAACAACGGGCATCGATCCAGGAACGTTGGGAGCACCTGACCAGCACAACATCGAAGGGGACACCTTCCGACTACAGAGGGAGCTGTACGAAGACGCCACACAAGCAAGAATGTCTCCAAGTGGTCAACAGTATCTGATGCCAGCTCTGCAGTCTATCAGAATGTGGTAGATCCAGTGGTCCACAGGGATGGCCGCTCCGCTATGTCCGCTAAATTAAGGTCAGAGCTTTCCAATTCTGTTTCAAGCATGTCATTTAAATTTAGATAGGAATATGGGGGCCGTCAGTCAGCAGATTTGTGGTAATAGGAGAATTTCCCTTGTAATTTAGAGCTAGGCCTCAAACTCGAACCCCGTACTTTAAGGTAGATGTTATTTGTAGAGTCCTTGTTAGCGATGTTATAGTTCATTTTGATTGCGTTATTTTAACGTACGTGTTTTTGTAAGGGTCTGATTGAACTCATTTGGTCATATGAGGTTAGTCCACAGATAGGTACGTTTATTATATCGCATTTAGGCATTTGTTTCTGCAGACGTAGAAGTGTATAGTTATGACCAAGTCGTGACCAAGTCGTGACCAGTAATTCACCCAGATTCACTGATAGAGCGAACGAGTCCAAATATTTAAGAGTTTTGAGCCCATAAGAGGCAGAAGTAAAATTTGCAGTTGGCATGAGAGAGCCCAACCATTGAGAGTTTATTGAATATATTTTGGAAATGCCTAGTATGGCAATGTGACGATCGCTTAATGATTAGTGTTTTGTAGCACCAGGATTTAGCCCATGAGAGGCATAAGTAAGATGAGCGAGATTGCTGGAGGTATTGAGACGAGGGCAGATAGCCCAGGTATATTTAAATGAAGGCTTTAGCAGCTGACTACGTGAAGTGTTCTTTTGAAAGGCAAGACTTTAGCCTGTCTCCCCGTTTGAGCTCATAAATTAGGGGGCTGCCGCAAGTGGAGGGGTGAGGATGGAGGTCATTGAGCTTGACGTCACAGGCTGGTGTGTTGGTCGTCTGCAGTATTTCAAGTATGCCAGGAGGGCAAGAAACGACCTTCTTGTTTTGAAAGCAGAAAGAGAGATTTGTTTATGTCCTATTTGTTTTACGTAATATTTTAACACTGGCCCGTTTTATACTGACACCCTTGTATGTGTTGATTGGATCCTTTTATATTGTTTGCATAGGTATCTTGGACGCCTTACTTGTCATGGGACTAGGGTTCGTGACCGAGTCAGGTCATGGTAAAATTTGTGGTGATTTTGTTTGCACCGGGGTTCGACGGCGCGAGGCATTGTAATTTTTTTATGGGAATCATTGTTTTTGTGTCATTAAGCAGATATCCATCTTTCTAAACTTCGTTACTTACACTATGGTTACATGCTTGTTGCAGCTCACGTGTTTTCGTGAAGGCAGTGAACTGGTAGTCATCGGCTCAGCGTCATTTTTCCATCTCATATTGATATGATCTTTTATTTGTAAATAATTCAATTTTATGTAATAAATCCCTATTTGTTAAACTTTGAATGCAGCGGTGTTTTCTGTTAGATATTTTATTTTAATTTTTTTAATTTAGTCGAATTCTTACCTGAGTAGGCACATGTCCTAGTGTTTTATCTTTATGTTGCCCCGTTATACACATGTTATCCCTGAGAAGAGCGCTCTCCCGGCTGATTGAAGAGGACAGTGTTCAGGTAAGACTATGTGCACCAGCTCACGTCTGTGAGAGTCCGTTCACTACTGTACTCTGGGTTCGAGACCGGCCTTCGCCTGGACGGAACCTTAAAGTGCAGTAGGGCACAATAGATGGCCTAGGCATCACTGAAGAGGCGTTTATGAATTTATAAATATTTGGGAGCGTAATTTGATAGAATCCAGCAGACCCTGATAAGAAGACGCCATGAAGATACCTTTCGTGTCACTCTAGGAGAGTACGTGTTAGTTCAACCAGTATTAAAATTCTCTAAGCGCTCAGAGCTCTCCTCGCCACCTGTCGTTCCCTAATGACTGTTTTCAACCACCTTGCTGCTGTGTTCGAACGTCATGTGTCAGGCCACATCTCCATAAGGGAATAAGCCTCTAGTATTCCTTACACAGCGCTCCTCAGGTGAAATTGCGTGTAGCTCATGAATACCAAGGTGAACACTTGCTTATTGCCTTCGCAGAAGAGACATCACCCCATCTCAAAGGGACTACCTACATGGTTAATTTTATTTAAATTCAATTCTGTGCGTGTCAGAGAGCGGAGGGGTTCCTGGATTTCCTGCATGGTAGCTTGTGATTTCATCCAAATAACCAAGGTGTTGCCTGGCTATAGTAAACGTCTATTCAAACATCAAGGTAAATGTAATTCCACGTAGAGCTTTGCATACTCTCCTCCGTCTTAAGGCTGTATTAAATGTGACCGTGCGAAACTTTTACGCGCCAGGAAAATAAACTTCCAGTGTCATCAGTGTCATCACTCCCTTCCTCATCCACGATCTGCTGTCGCCCAGGTGGCAGATTCCCTAGCAGTTGTTTCAAGAAACTTGGGAATTTATCTAACATTTCCCTTGATAATTTATTCAAATCTCTTACTCGTCGCCCTCGGTTCGCTCGGAAGGACGTGGGTTCGAATCCCCGTCAGGAAGTCGTAAAATTTAAGAAATGAGATTTCCACTTCCGGAGGTGCATATGGCTCTGAGGTTCACTCAGCCTACCCCAAAATGAGTACCAGGTTAATTCCTGGGGGCGAAGGCGCCCGGGCGTATAGCAAACCACTGTACCCCATCGCGTGTCGAGGTTACGAATAGTGGAGGACTTTTACCTTCCACTCCTCCAAGGGCCTTCATGGCCTGTACTGAGATGACTTTGCTTTACTTTTACTCCTCGTCCTATAAATGAATATTTGCCCCAATCTATCCTCTTGAATTCCAAATTTATCTTCATAGAAGCCCAGTGCAAAAACATTCAGCTTAGTGGAAAGAGAGGTAGACTGTCACTCTTCCTCTCAGAACTTTCCTACTTTTAAACGTTCCACTCAAGCTTATTCTTCTAATGTCATTCCACGCCAACTCACCACTGACAGCTCGAAACATACCACTTAGTCGACAATATCGTCTCCTTACTCCCAAGTCTTCCCAGCCCAAAATGTACAACACTTTTATAACACTACTCCTTTGTCCAAAATCACCCAGAACAAATCGTCCTGCGTTTCTTAGATTTCTTTTAAATTTTTCGCATCAGTTAGTCCTGGTGAGAGTCCCATATTATGGAGCCATGCTGAATCTGTGGTCTTACCAGAGACTTATACGCCTTCTCATTTACATGGTTAGTAGGTCAGCCACCAGTGAGCGCTTCAAAGTCAAGTACTTGGGATGTACCTTAATTAAAGCAACGGCCACCTGTTTTTCACTTCTAGCCCTCTCCTATGCTTGCGTCGCCGAAGACATTCAATGAGTTAGTGCGATGTTAAACCACCTGCAAACAATAAATAAGTAAAATATTCTGCACTAGCCGGGGATCGAACATGGATCCTCCCAGTTAATTAAGTTCGTGTGACTATTTGTAGCCGAGTGCAGCCCACGTAAGGTAGGCCCTCCGATGAGGGTGGGCGGCATCTTCCATGTGTAGGTACCTGCGTGTTATTGTGGTGGAAGATAGTGTTATGTGTGGTGTGTGAGGGATGTTGGGAACAGCACAAACACCCAGCCCTCGAGCCACTGGAATTAACCAATGAAGGTTAAAATCCCCGATGAGGCCGGAAATCGAACCCGGGACCCTCTGAGCCGAAGGCCAGTACTCTGACCATTCAGCCAACGAGTTCTACAGCCTCCCAGTAATAGGCAGACATACTACGCCTACACCACGGGAATCCAAACGTGAAATTTTATTTTCCAAAATTCCACATGCATTAGACGCGATTTGAACCATGGCTGTCCTGAAGAGAGACCAGTTAGAAAGTCAATCCGCTGTAAAGCTTCTTTAACATCTGCGAGACAAAATTCCGGCACCTAGGCATCTATGTAAACATCAAAAGTATTATCTTTAACATCTCTTGTCCTCTTCGGATCCTGACGGCATTAGGCTTAGAGCAGTCATTCATTTTATCCCCTTCGTGGGACTTTACCTTGGCGATCGATATCTTCCTATATTTTTTAAAATATTCTGACCTCTTCCTTCTCCTCTCCTAATTAGAACTAAATGGAGATGGTTAACTTGTTACATGTCTCCTTCAAACAATAATCACTACCACCACCACCTACCCTGGGAACTAATGGATCTTCCATGATGTTGAAGTCAACGTCTGCCAAGAGTTCTAATTCGTTCGCCTGCAATCCATCTCGCCTCCACACGCTATCATCCTCTGCAAGAGAACTGATTTCAATTTTATAAAGATAGAGGGCTTAAAATCTTGTAGACTTTTATTGCTGATTGTAATACTCCCCTCACGATCTCTATTCCCGGGTTTTGATTACACTTTAGCGTGCTAAGCACTCTGTAGTAAACGAGATCATTTTGTATTCATCTTAGTATGTTTTCCGTGAGGGTATGGTTTAGTTCTATCGGCTCACGTGCAGTAAGTTCAGAAAATTTTATCAATAGTGTCAAATGGGTTTGCAAGCGTAGATGATTATCCTCTATGTGGAATCTAGTAATATAATCACTTTCCTTAAAGGCGGGGAAATAAAAGTTTCAAGGATCTAATGACAATATAGAGTTGTTAGTCATGCAGCACAATTTAATGACAAGGACTTCGTTTTCTAAGAAGTAACAGGTTAGATGACGACGACGATTGGTTGTTGTTCTGTCGTTCCATGTACTGGCTCTTCTCGTAAGATATCTGTAGACCTGTTCTGGCAGCTATTTCATGCGAGCGTTCCAGTGCTTCTTTTGCCTCCTGTGCATTATTGCTGAGTATGGCTATGTCATCTGCAAATGCCAGACATTTTATGATGGTTTTTGTTTCACGTGTTCTTCCCAACTGTATTCCTTTAACTTGTTCCTCCCACTGCTTGAGATTTTGTCTAACATCATGTTGAACAAGATTGGTAAGAGCCCGTCTCCTTGTCGGACACCTGTGTGTATCTGGAAGGGTTCCGAAACTTCTCCCATGGAGGTGATGTCTGTAAGCGTCTGTTGTATAAGTGCTCTGGTTTTTCTGTCAATGCCATATTCTTCCAGGACGTCAAAGAGCGTCTGTCTGTCTGTCTATAGAGTCGTACGGTTTTTTTTAGGTCCACAAAGGTAACTACAGTGTTTCTTGTTTGACTATCTTATTATTATTATTATTATTATTATTATTATTATTATTATTATTATTATTGTTTTCGAATAGGTCTACTATGGACCACGTTAAGCATCATTCATTTACGGTTCTTCCTCTTTCGATCGGCCCAGTACTTCTTCATCCTTTCGGAGTGGGCTTCTTTACGTTCTCGTGACCAGTTGTTGCCGGTCCGTTTTTTGCTACTTTGATCTTTGAATCCCTTAATTTTGTTGATGATTTTTCTGTATTCCTGTCTGTTGTATACTGCCTGCTGTGATATATTATTTTCCTCCATATCCTCCTTGACCCCTTTAAGCCAGCTAGTTTGTGTCTTCCTGTTCTCCATGTATTCCAGAATTCGCTTGGCTGTTCTCTCTGGTGGCATTCTTTTAATGTGTCCGTAGAAGCAGAGTCTTCTCTTCTTGAAGGATGTTGTGATTTTTTCGGTCCTTTTGTATAGTTCCTCATTTGGTCGCAGTCTACATTCTTGACCCACTTTCCTGGGCCCTAGTATCTTCCTCAAGATCTTCCTTTCTGTCTTTTCAATGTTTTCTAGTAAGCCCTTCCTGTTCAGTGGAATACATTCGATCGCATATAGACTTTCTGGTTTGATGACAGTGTTGTAATGTCTGATTTTTGCAGTGAATGAAACTGATTTTTTATTGTAGACATTTCGACATAACTGGTATGCTGCTTCCATCTTTCTTGCCCTTTCCTGTATTATTATTATTATTATTATTATTATTATTATTATTATTATTATTATTATTATTATTATTATTATTATTATTATAGCAGACGAAGCATTCTTGCTGGGAGGCATCAAATAAACATTCGGACTACCAGACACCGCCGCATCGACTGCCGTCCTTGAAGAAGGGAGTCAGAAAGCCCACCAGACACTACGAAACAGAAGTAATGAAGAACAAATGAATGGAACAGCCTAAATATAAACTACGCCATGTATACATACATCTCGGTGTCCACGGATTCCACGGGAAAATATGCCTAACCACCAGATTCCACGCCCCAGACGAAGAATGTATCTGCCGTCTCTGCGCAATGACCTATCTTACGTACAACCTGATGAACTGTACTACACAAACACAACGCATTAGCACACTTGCTATGGACTTGTAAAAAAGAAGTGATGTACCAAAAGAAAAAAAAATGACAAATTGTAACCTTCAACATATTATTATTATTATTATTATTATTATTATTATTATTATTATTATTATTATTATGTTCTGCTCCGTTTCGGACAGCTGCGGACCACGTTATTCCAACCATTTGCATCATTCTGCTTTAATTCTTTCCCAATATTCCCGCATTAGCTTTATATGACCTTCCTTTCTTTCAACAGTCCATTTCCTGACTGTTTTCAACTTCGGGTTTTCTTGGAATCGCTGGTTTGCTTGAAATTTCCTTCTTCTTCTTCTTCTTCTTCTTCTTGTTATTATTATTATTATTATTATTATTATTATTATTGTTACCGGGTTTTGGTGGTAGGTAGAGGTGTAAGAAGGTGCGGGCGTGAATGGGTCTCAAACTACGGAATCAAAGTTAATGTAAAATTTAACAAGGTTATATTTTCTTTTCAAGATTAAGTAATAACAAAGAACAGGTACTTAGTAGCCGAAACACAATTTGAAATGTACAATTACAGGGGTTACAGAGTTTGGGCTTCGAGCCCTGAGTTGACAATTCTTGAGCAACTAGCCCAACTTTCCGATATACAAATTTTAACAAAGGGGCAGAAGACCCCAATCAAACCCTGGAGCACTTGCTCCAAATTACACAGTAAAGCCTCCTCGAGGCACACAACACTCCGTTTCCAAAAGAGCCACTCGCTCTTTAATTTAAGCCTCTCCCAGGCCACACCAAACTCCACCTTCAAGTTGTCCTCAACGGACATAAACACAGGGGTAAAATACCCAATCTACTGAGGTCTATTAAATGAAAAGCGGTTTAATTAAATGACCTCTAAAACAATTTGAGAGGAGGCGAACTTGCACTCCTAGTACACTTTGATTTTAAGACCTACTTTGGCTCTTAGGCCACTGATGCAAGGGCTAATCCCATACTACAGAGGTGACTTAGAAAAGAACAATTTGTTTTACGTTATCGAAGAATAGGTTGAGAAAAATAAGTTCACCTCAAAACAATATGAGTGGGAGCTCGAGAGGGTTAGCACTCTCTATCCCAGTATGTAGCTTTACAAGAGAATAGAGGAAAAGAGTAGTTACATTTTAGGAAAAGGTTACATGGTAGAACGCTTCGCACCCGCCCCGAAAGTTAAACTGCTGAGCAAGAAAAGAATGAATTTATTAATCGGCCATTACCTTATTGTTGACCGCTGCCGAAGAAAGAGGCGCTTCCCGCCTCCTGCTATGTACTTAATACACTGAAAGATCGAACAGAAGTGGCCCGGAGACCCTAAAATCAGCAGTTTATATCCTCTCGCGGAAGGTTCTAGGCGTTAGGGGAATGAAAACACCCTCCCTCAACGTTTTTATTGGATAGGACCCCGCAACAGATTCAAGTTGGGGGAAGATACCCCTGATTGGTCAGAAATTAATTAAAGAAATTCGGGATAGGTTACATTCATAACAAGGGGAAGAAAGGGGTAAATATTGCCAACTTAAACAATGACAGAAAGAAATTTAACAAAGAACAAACTCTTGAAATTAAATTTTCTCCAAAAAAATAGTTCTTTGACTCCTCACTAGGTTGCACTATTGTTGATCTTCAGTAGTGTCCTCTAGAAGAGGACACAGTTCAAAAACTCAAAATTTTCCACGTGGTGACATCTTCTGAGAAGGTAGAGAATTAATAGCGTAGATAAAGTTCAGCCCTCCTCCAGCAGAGGAGTTTCAAAAGGCGCACATTTTAAATTAGCGGAGTGGAGGTGTACCGCCCGGTACAGACCTCCCCCCCCAAAAGTTCCTCCAGGGATGACACATGAAGTCAGTTTGAAACAAGTTCCAAGTTATGATGTGAATATGAAGATAGATTGCAGAAGCATTTATGATATTTTCTTAATTTGGTTTGTTCTAGTTTCAAAATTTTGTTGTTGCAGATGAAGAATAGTTTTTAAGTTTGTAGAAGTAGAATTCAGAGGATAAACTTTTAATACTTAAAAGTGATGAAAAATTTTGCAATGTCCACCAAATATTGCTGTTGAATTCCCATGAAACGGTATTAAGGTTGAACAGGAATGTCTATGTAGTTGATGTAGGCTAAGTTGGATGGCCAGACCGGCCGTTACAGCTTGCGTCCAAAGGAAGCCGCTCGGACCCCTCAAGTACCCTGAGATACCGCTCGCCCGCACTATGAGGGGAGCAGAGGTGTTGAAACACGCCGCGCCCGCGGTGAACATATACAGGCTGCGGGCAAGTAGCAGGTCGTGCGCCGCACATCAGCCTTGGCCGGGAGGAGAGCTCCGGCTCGCCGTGCACATGTCGTCCTCGCTGGGGCCGAGGGGGCCCGTCCTCGGGCCCAGTTGCCGCACGGCGCCGCGCGGCTGCGGGGGCACTGAAACATTAAAACTAGGCGGCAGAATTGTGTTGGACCATCATGTATCTTTTGAGGGCACAGGCATGTAGAGAGATTGAGGGGCCAGCGGCGTGGAGATATCCATGGCGTTTCATCTAAGCCAGCCACTGTGTGTAGTGGAGCAGGAGACGGGAGCGTGGTAATGGCCGTGACAAGGACAGGATGGCAGTTTAACAATCGGGGGAGGTTTACAAGAAATGCTTACATATAAAATAAAATAGAAGGAGCAGAATGCCTTAAGAGTGGAACTCAAAAAAAAAAATTATATAACCCTCATATTCCTTTCAAATTATATGAAGCAAGTTGACACAAAATTTACACTGGTTTCACCTGTGACAGGTGAACCCTAAATATCCTCTCGGTGGCTGGATTGCTTACTAACAACGTAACTGGCGTAAGAAAATCGAGAATGATACAAGGCCCATGAAATCTGGGGGCAAGCTTGCCCGCGGGAACAAAATTCTTGACCATCACCTGGTCACCTACCTTCAAAGGGGAGGGTCTCCGTCCACGATCATACTTTTCCCTAACCTTTTCATGAGATACCATAAGATTGGCTTTAGCCTTCTTCCAAAGATCTTTGATATTATCCGGATCTATTGTCTCGGGTAGAATGTCACTCAGAGACCAGAGGTTAGAGAGCGGCGTGTTGGGAACAAACTTGAACATCAAGGAAGCTGGAGTGAACTTATGAGATTCATGAACCGCCGAATTCAAAGCAAAAGCTAACCAATGCAGGGACGTGTCCCACCTGGAAGGATCTTCATGATGATAGGCGATAAGTGCGGACCTGAGATTACGATTAACCCGTTCAGCCAGAGATGGTTGAGGGTAATAAGCAGAAGTGGTTACATGAGAGATGGACAAGTCAAAACAGAATTTACGAAAAAGATTTGATGTGAACGCCTTAGCATTATCAGATACAATATATTGGCACGGACCAAAAGAAGCAAAAATAGAATTTAGACAGGTAATGGTGGACTGAGCGGTAGCCAGCTTAGTCGGAAATAACCAAGAAAATCTGGTAAAACCATCTACACATACAAGGATGAATTTGTTGGCATTTCCCTTCGACTGGGGGAAGGGTCCTACATAATCAATATACAGGCGTTCCATGGGGCGCGACGCTTGATGAGAAGACAAAAGGCCTACTTTAGTGGACATGGTGGGTTTACTGAGCAAACACGATTTACAAGCTTTTACAAGTTCCCGAATTTCACCGTCCATACCTTTCCAGATGAACCTTTCACGAATCTTTTCACGGGTTTTAAAGATTCCAAGATGCCCCCCCAATGGGGTCTCATGATAGTATTTGAAGATCATAGGCACCAGAACAGCTGGAACGACAACTTTCATCATCTTGTCATGCCTCGAAGGGCAACATAAAACACCATTCCTCAGAACATAAGGGACAACATGTTCCCCAGAAGAAAGGGTTTCCATTATCGGAGCCAGCGTCGGATCTTCACGTTGGTATTTCTCGATATCCCTAAAAAGCATGGGAGCATCCGTTAGGATGGCATTAACCTCAGATAGCATGGACTCGGGAGGTGATGAACTGTCGACCGGTTCATGGTTATCAACGTCGTCTGAAAACATACGGCTGAGTCCATCAGCAACAACATTTTCAGTACCTCTGATATGCCTGACATCGAATTGGAAGGCAGAAATACGGATGGCCCAACGGGCTATACGACCAGTACGACGCGGCCTACCTAAGACCCAGCTTAAGGCTTGATTATCGGTCTCCAGGTCGAATTTAACATGTTCCAGATAGAGACGGAACTTCTCTAAGGCGAATAAGACTGCCAAACCTTCGAGCTCATAGATGGAATACTTGGCTTCTTGAGCCGACAAAGTCCTAGATGCATAGGCGATGGGTCGCCTCCCTAGTTCAGTCTCTTGAAGAAGGACTGCAGCTACTGCTGACGACGATGCGTCGGTTTGGACGATGAATTTCTTCGAGAAATCAGGCATAGCAAGTACAGGGGCATTACAAAGTGCTAATTTAAGGTCTTCAAAAGCGGCTTGTTGAGAGGGTCCCCACTCGAATTTGATGCCTTTCCTACGAAGCAGGTTTAAGGGCGCCGCTCTATTAGCGAAGTTAGGAATAAACTTCCTGAAGAAATTCACCATACCAATGAACCTGGCGATACCTTTAATGTCCTTGGGAGGTTTAAAATCACGAATGGCCTGTGTTCTAGAATGATCGACTGCTACGCCATCAGGTGACACAATATGCCCTAGGAAAGACATAGAGGGCTTAGCAAAGGCAACCTTGGACAACTTAACCGTTAACCCAGCCTTACGAAGGCGATCGAGAACTTCTCGCAGATGATCTAGATGTTCTTCAAAAGTCTCTAAAAATACGACGACATCATCCAAGTAGTGATATAAGTACTCAAATTTGATGTCGGAGAAGACCCTATCTAGTAGCCTAGTGAGTACAGCTGCTCCGGTGGGGAGCCCGAAAGGCACGCGGTTGTATTCGTATAAATTCCAGTCCGTAGCAAACGCTGTAAGATGTTTAGACTCTTCGGCAAGGGGAATTTGATTATAGGCCTGATTCAAGTCCAAGATGGTGAAGAACTTGGCCTTACGAAACCATGAAAAACAAGAATGAAGGTCAGGAAGGGGCACAGATTGTAACACCACCTTCCGATTGAGAGCCCTGTAATCAATGACAGGCCTGAAGCCTCCTTGGGGTTTCGGGACTAGAAAAATAGGCGATGAATACGCCGACTTAGAGGGCCTAATAATACCATCCTTCAACATCTGATCGATAATTTCTTTCAGAGCCTTCATTTTAGGAGGAGATAGCCTATAAGGTGGAAAACGGACAGGAATCGAATCCGTGACCTCAATTTTGTATTCAATAAGGTCAGTAACACCAAGAGTATCAGAGAACACCTCGGGAAACGACTGACACAGTTTGCGAATACTATCAGCCTGCTCCTCAGGTAGATGTCTAAGGTCTAACAACATCTCATCCTGGGTAGGCGAAATAGAAGAACATGACACAGACTTACACTTTAATAGTGGGATTTTACAATTAGAAGCAAATTTGAATGTGCACGACCTAGACTGGAGATCGAGCACAAGACCAGTGTGAGAAATAAAGTCCGCTCCCAATATAATGGGGCAAGACAATTGCTTGGCCACAAACAATTTAACTTTCCATGTAAACTTAAAAACACGAATTTTGACCAGTAAGGAACCTAGAATTTCTAATGGAGATGAATTAGCCGAAACGTATTGAACAGGAGAAGAGACATAGTCAGGAAGTTTACAAACCGTTTACAATTTAGAATACCATTCAGCCGAAATAATCGAACAAACACTGCCTGAATCTAAGAGAGCTGTTATAGGCTCGTTATTTAACTCAATCTTAAGAAAAGGAACAGGTGCGGGGGTATCCGCCGCAATCCTAAGACATTCTTTAGGGCATTCAAAAGATGAATTTGAAGGCTGATCGTCCTCTGAATTTACAACCTGTTTACCAGGGGCTGAGTCTCGGGAAGATGGATTAGTCGACTCAGCCGAAGCCACTAGTCACTTTTTGTTATTGGCGTAGGTGGAATTTGCACCAGAAGTTGAGCAGGAGGGGGTGCTATTTGAGTTTGGGCAATTCTTGGCGATATGTGAGAAGACCCCACACTTAAAACAGCCTGGTGATGACCCGGCTCCATTCCTCGTCCCACTTGACTTGATCGGTGGACACTTGTTGCGCAGATGATCAGGCGACCCGCAAGCATAACATTTACGGGGATTGACTGGTCGGCGAGGTGGAGGCCGAGTGTTACTAAAGGAAGGCGGGGGTTCTTTCGCGACACGCAAAGAATCGGCGTATCTAACTCCTTCCGCTGAAACGGCCAATGCTTCAAGTTCAGAGAAAGTTTGCGGGCACGCCGCGAAACACAAATATGACCTATAGGGAGGTGAAATTCCCTCTACAATAGCCTGTACAATTTGATCTTCAGGAAAATGAAGGGCAAACACCCTAGTATAAAACTTAATGTCCTGTATGAAATCAGCCAAGTTTTCATCCAACCTCTGTACTCGATAATAGTATTTCTGAATCAGAGATGACCTAGCGCGGGCAGGAATAAAATTTGCAAGTAGATGTGCATGAAAATCTTCGATGGATGACTGTTCAGCTATGGCTCTTACTATTTTGTCGGAGAGAATGCCAATTGCATAGGGATAGATGATTTGCAAAATTTGACATGGAGAAAGAGAAAACACGAGGGCATGATCCTGAAATTCCACTAGAAATCTTAAAAATGAAATTACGTCACTGGTGGTATTAACAGAAAACTTGGATATACCTCTGAGCAACATTGCCAATGGATGAGGCAAGCTGCTGAATCCGGGTGACATAGTAGGTAAAGGTTTCAATGGCAAGGAAGTTAACTCAGAACGGATGTTACTCAACGATGCACGGCGTTCAGACTCGTTGTCCAATGGGGCAGAGATAGTTTGAGCAGCGATGGTTTTCCTATTTACTTCTCCCTTGTGAGGCGCTTCCTCACTACCTGCATTCACTATGGTGGGTTGATCAGATTTGGGAGGAACTTCCCCAGTTAACAATAGAGTGACCTTACTAGATAATTCGGAAATATTTTCCAGGAGCGTACTAGCTTCCTTCCTCTGAACGTCATTCAGTTTTAGAGACAACAGATCGTTAACCCTATTCGAAAAATGATATAGCCTGCCTTGCACACGCTTAATTTGATTAGGAGACGGATCATTTTCATCAAAAAAACTAACTACAGAAGCTAGCCCAGTAATATTCTCGACGATCGTGGAAAGAGAGTCATCAATTTCTTTCTCTCCCAAATTGGGAATGGAAATGGGCAAATCAAGGGACTCTCTAAGCTTGTTAGTGTCTACTGCAACCGTGCCTCCAGATTGCACATTTCTGATAGTTAATTCATAGATCAACTCCTCTTTGCGCAAATAATTAAGATGGAGAACATCGCGAGGGCCTGGCATGATAACAGAACAATTTTGAACAAGTCAAAAAAAATTCCAGCAACTGAGAAAATGGTTAGAGTTCGGATCAAAACAATGTGTAGCCGTCAAAAGGGGCTAAATTGAGACCCATTCAACCACGCTCTGCTACCACTTGTTACCGGGTTTTGGTGGTAGGTAGAGGTGTAAGAAGGTGCGGGCTTGAATGGGTCTCAAACTACGGAATCAAAGTTAATGTAAAATTTAACAAGGTTATATTTTCTTTTCAAGATTAGGTAATAACAAAGAACAGGTACTTAGTAGCCGAAACACAATTTGAAATGTACAATTACAGGGGTTACAGAGTTTGGGCTTCGAGCCCTGAGTTGACAATTCTTGAGCAACTAGCCCAACTTTCCGATATACAAATTTTAACAAAGGGGCAGAAGACCCCAATCAAACCCTGGAGCACTTGCTCCAAATTACACAGTAAAGCCTCCTCGAGGCACACAACACTCCGTTTCCAAAAGAGCCACTCGCTCTTTAATTTAAGCCTCTCCCAGGCCACACCAAACTCCACCTTCAAGTTGTCCTCAACGGACATAAACACAGGGGTAAAATACCCAATCTACTGAGGTCTATTAAATGAAAAGCGGTTTAATTAAATGACCTCTAAAACAATTTGAGAGGAGGCGAACTTGCACTCCTAATACACTTTGATTTTAAGACCTACTTTGGCTCTTAGGCCACTGATGCAAGGGCTAATCCCATACTACAGAGGTGACTTAGAAAAGAACAATTTGTTTTACGTTATCGAAGAATAGGTTGAGAAAAATAAGTTCACCTCAAAACAATATGAGTGGGAGCTCGAGAGGGTTAGCACTCTCTATCCCAGTATGTAGCTTTACAAGAGAATAGAGGAAAAGAGTAGTTACATTTTAGGAAAAGGTTACATGGTAGAACGCTTCGCACCCGCCCCGAAAGTTAAACTGCTGAGCAAGAAAAGAATGAATTTATTAATCGGCCATTACCTTATTGTTGACCGCTGCCGAAGAAAGAGGCGCTTCCCGCCTCCTGCTATGTACTTAATACACTGAAAGATCGAACAGAAGTGGCCCGGAGACCCTAAAATCAGCAGTTTATATCCTCTCGCGGAAGGTTCTAGGCGTTAGGGGAATGAAAACACCCTCCCTCAACGTTTTTATTGGATAGGACCCCGCAACAGATTCAAGTTGGGGGAAGATACCCCTGATTGGTCAGAAATTAATTAAAGAAATTCGGGATAGGTTACATTCATAACAAGGGGAAGAAAGGGGTAAATATTGCCAACTTAAACAATGACAGAAAGAAATTTAACAAAGAACAAACTCTTGAAATTAAATTTTCTCCAAAAAAATAGTTCTTTGACTCCTCACTAGGTTGCACTATTGTTGATCTTCAGTAGTGTCCTCTAGAAGAGAAAGTTCACACTTCTTACTTCAAGTGAAACAAAACCACATCAAAAATGACACAGTTCAAAAACTCAAAATTTTCCACGTGGTGACATCTTCTGAGAAGGTAGAGAATTAATAGCGTAGATAAAGTTCAGCCCTCCTCCAGCAGAGGAGTTTCAAAAGGCGCACATTTTAAATTAGCGGAGTGGAGGTGTACCGCCCGGTACAATTATTATTATTATTATTATTATTATTATTATTATTATTATTATTATTATTATTATTATGTCCGACTCTTTGCCTGAATGGTCATCGTACTGGCCTTCTGTTCAGAGGGCCCGGGTTCGATTCCTGGTCGGGTCGGGGATTTCAACCTTAATTGGTTAATTCCAATTGCCCGGAGGCTGGGTGTTTGTGTTGTCCCCAACATCCCTGCTCGTCGCCACAAGACCTATCTGTGTCGGTGCGACGTAAAGCCCCTAGCAAAAAAAAAAAGAAAAAAACATCCCTGCATCTCACACACCACAAATAACACATGACAGAAATATCGGACGTCACAACATTATTTCTACCCTTCAAAGATTACGACATGTTTGTGAAGAAGTTCAAGCATCTTCACTACAGGTAGCACTTGTCGAATACATATCATCACCTACGACGGAAAATTAAAACGCGGGTTTGGCGAAGAGTACGGATACAACCTTGGTAAAGGAGTACAGGATGAAAATACATCCAAATGTAAAGTAACGGAGTGCAGTCGAATGAAATCAGGTGAAAAAGGAAATATTAGATCAGGAAATGAAGTCTTGAAAGAAGTAGATGAATATTGGTACTTGTGTAGTAGAACAATTCCCGGTCTAAAAAGCCAAAATTACAGGCAGAGAGGAATCGTCGTGCCAACCACACGACACCTCGTAATTTGTAGGCCTTCGGACTGAGCAGCGGTCACTTGGTAGGCCAAGGCCCTTCGGGCCTGTTGCGCCTTTGTGTTTGATTTGGTTTGGTACTAGGATAATTAACCATGGCAGAAGAAAGGAGAACATGAAGTGCAGACTATCAAAACAAAGGTATCGCATAACGCGGTTTAGCCTGCACAAGAGGCAATACAATCACTGACTCTTGCATTCAGTTGATCATACAGGTGGCAAATAATGTCTTAGGGTACATTAATCCTCGCCCGCTTGACCTGTTCGCATAACACTGAAAGTGACATAGGTGGACGAGTCGTAAGAGTCAGTTGTCTCATCATCTCACACATGTGCTGAGTTGGAAATAAGTCCGGTGATCGTGCTGGCCAAGAAAGTTGCTGTTCTTCTTGAAAATCAGCACCTTGAGTTGCACGGTCAATATGTGGGTGAGTATTATTCTTTTGGAACAGATAACCTTTCTGTTGCAAGAAAGGCAGAATAACGGGTTAAAAATATTCTGCACGAACCAAGCTCTGGTCTACGTACCCCTGAGCACCAAAAAAGAATGAGTTTTGTAGCTTATCGTACAACAGACCGTAAGACCAGTGAGTCTTGAACGAGGCACATCCAACTTGAATGGCAATTCAACGAAATGACAACCCGACACCGAGTACGTCTACTGTTGCCGTCTAGCCTATGGAGGTAGAAACGTCAAAAGAAACTCAGTAAGATGTAATCAAAGCGATGAAGATCGAAAATAGAGTGATTTGATAACAGTTTCAAAATGAGATTTCACTTGTACAACCTAAATTGTGTGTATTCTGGTTTCCAATATCCTCGTGACGTATTCTATACCCAAATAACCGACAGCCGTCGTTTTGACAGTCCATGCCTATTCCTCGCTTTTGAACCACAAACCTGCCCTCCCCTTTCCGTACCACTTCCAAATACTTGGTTTTAAATATCAGATTATTTTCATAAAACTATCTAATTTTTAGAATTGGAAGATATATGTCCTTATTCCATGCATAAATTAGTGAATGACTGATGGATTCACAACAAAGCTGCAAGTACGGTGTTCAGTAGCCGAAAAGCTATCAAACTTAACGACACATTTTGAACAATTTTTGTAAAAGTAAGGCTACAACTCTCGGAACCGGATATGCCTGGTAAGGCTGTTACCATCAACTCCAATATGACTTTGGAATGTCTGTAGTATGCTCATGGGAATCTTTTGTGTTGTTTTGGAGTGTATTTTTCACATTCCCGTTACTTCCCATATTTTTGGAACCACTCAAAATATAATTATATTCATCTTTTTGAAGGAAAAATTGGTGCAGGGGTAGCGTACCCGTCCCTTACCTGGAGGTCCTGTGTTGGATTCCCGGCCAGTTCAGGTACTTAAATTCCGAACTCAGATCACGAGCGAGATTCATTCAACCTCACCAGACAAGTGAGGATCTGTCTGATTCGAAATTCAGTGGATTTGGTCAAGAAAGTCAGGAAAAGTCATGGTGCTGACCACTTGGCACTCGAGCAGCTCCAGGCCACGTAGCTGGATAGCAGTCGTCCTGAGAGGCTGAGACCCTAATTAGTTGTTGTGCCAAGGTTTCCTTTTATCTGCTAATAGTGTTAAGAAAATAGAGTCTAGGAATGATAGTTGAACATGAACGTGAAAATCAAACACATGTATTTACATCTTCTTACTGACAAGTGGATACTTCACAACTGAGAAGGAATTCTAGGTATTTCGTTCACTCTGAACACCATGAGAATTTTAGAATTTTTTTCTTTACTCTTCCCGCGAGACAAATTATGTTATCAATCCAAACCTTCCTTTGGATGGCTGTAATAAAGATGTGATTAAATCGTAGCTTTCTTTACAAGTTTTAAGACTGACTATGAGCCTTTTTATGACTTATAACAGGACATAAACTCCCCTAGAAGAAGAAATAGGGATGTTTTACAGCAAAGCTCCTCTTAAATTATCAAAGGCTTTCTTCCTTAATGAAACTCTTAGGAAGCAATTGGGGTGTAAAATATCAGGATGCCATTCGACCTTTTACATAGCGTGAAATGTTCATGTCACGAAGTATCGATACTCTTCAGAGTGTCAATCGTTCTGAATCATTCAGTTAACCCTTTTGGGATAGGGTATTGACTCTGTAAAGACGAGCTGCTTTGCCAAATAGTCAGGTGAAAAAAGACCAAGGGTTAGTTTCTCCCTTCATAAATATACAAAACATACACTGTAATGAAGATGTCGATATGATTTTTTTTCAAAACTCTCCTTTTTTACAGGAAAAGCAGAAATAAAAGTTATTTTGAATAATTGATCTACAGTATTTAAAATACCTTTCAACTTTATTCCACCGCATCGAGGAGAAGAAACAGATAAGTCTTTTTTAAACACATTTTTGAAGTAAACTACTGTCTAAGATTTATATGTAATTTGAAAGTTTCAGATCATATCGCCTAGTCTTACGCCGACCTCGGATGGATACGCCTTGAAGACAGACGCAAGTTGCATATTCTGACTTCATTGCACCGAACCCTTATCTTACAATCCCCAACGTACCTGTATGGACGATTTCATGGCCTTTCTGAACAGCATGATAAAAAAACACCACAGCGCTGAATTCGACATTGCTCGCTATTCCTAAACATAAATTTTCAGCCTACATCATTTCCTTCAATTCCTTCCGCAGGAGGTCAGAGGGATATCAAACCACGGAAGATTTAAAATTAGGTGCTCAAAATACACTGACTGACAGAGCAAATGCAACACCAAGAAGGAGTGGTTCGAAAGTGATGAAAGTTGGGAAAAAAACAGAGACGGCACGGACGAATAATTGATGTTTATTTCAAACCGATATGCAGATTACACAATGCGCACGGCATCGACTCAGTAGGATGTAGGACCACCGCGAGCGGCGATGCACGCAGAAACACGTCGAGGTACAGAGTCAATAAGAGTGCGGATGGTGTCCTGAGGGATGGTTCTCCATTCTCTGTCAACCATTTGCCACAGTTGGTCGTCCGTACGAGGCTGGGGCAGAGTTTGCAAACGGCGTCCAATGAGATCCCACACGTGTTCGATTGGTGAGAGATCCGGAGAGTACGCTGGCCACGGAAGCATCTGTACACCTCGTAGAACCTGTTGGGAGATGCGAGCAGTGTGTGGGCGGGCATTATACTGCTGAAACAGAGCATTGGGCAGCCCCTGAAGGTACGGGAGTGCCACCGGCCGCAGCACATGCTGCACGTAGCGGTGGGCATTTAACGTGCCTTGAATACGCACTAGAGGTGACGTGGAATCATACGCAATAGCGCCCCAAACCATGATGCCGCGTTGTCTAGCGGTAGGGCGCTCCACAGTTACTGCCGGATTTGACCTTTCTCCACGCCGACGCCACACTAGTCTGCGGTGACTATCACTGACAGAACAGAAGCGTGACTCATCGGAGAACACGACGTTCCGCCATTCCCTCATCCAAGTCGCTCTAGCCCGGCACCATACCAGGCGTGCACGTCTATGCTGTGGAGTCAATGGTAGTCTTCTGAGCGGACGCCGAGAGTGCAGGCCTCCTTCAACCAATCGACGGGAAATTGTTCTGGTCGATATTGGAACAGCCAGGGTGTCTTGCACATGCTGAAAAATGGCGGTTGACGTGGCGTGCGGGGCTGCCACCGCTTGGCGGCGGATGCGCCGATCCTCGCGTGCTGACGTCACTCGGGCTGCGCCTGGACCCCTCGCACGTGCCACATGTCCCTGCGCCAACCATCTTCGCCACAGGCGCTGCACCGTGGACACATCGCTATGGGTATCGGCTGCGATTTGACGAAGCGACCAACCTGCCCTTCTCAGCCCGATCACCATACCCCTCGTAAAGTCGTCTGTCTGCTGGAAATGCCTCCGTTGACGGCGGCCTGGCATTCTTAGCTATACACGTGTCCTGTGGCACACGACAACACGTTCTATAATGACTGTCGGCTGAGAAATCACGGTACGAAGTGGGCCATTCGCCAACGCCGTGTCCCATTTATCGTTCGCTACGTGCGCAGCACAGCAGCGCATTTCACATCATGAGCATACCTCAGTGACGTCAGTCTACCCTGCAATTGGCATAAAGTTCTGACCACTCCTTCTTGGTGTTGCATTTGCTCTGTCAGTCAGTGTATCTTCATGAGATGAGCCCGTAGTGCGACGGTCTTCTTCTTCTTCCTCTTCTCCTGGTCTTCTCATTATTATTATTATTATTATTATTATTATTATTATTATTATTAATATTATTATTATTATTATTATTACACCATTCATTACTAGTGTTAGAGAGTACTCAGCTGTGTTTTTCTGTATGGTTATCTTTATACCGATCCCCGTTTTGTAATGTTTGTCGCCGAGAGTAAGAACATGAAAACTGTAACATTCGCCAATGTGAGAAATTTCTGGAATTGGACATATTAATTGTAAATATTAGTAGGTTTATCTTCATTATTATTGTAATTCGTTGTCTTTTAATTTCTTCGTAGGTACTATATTACTGTACTTTGGAAGCAAAATATTAATTTATATTGTGTATGATAATATATATTTTATGTACAGTGGGATAGCATAGTAGCAAAGTAATTTGATCCAGTCTCTTTTTTCATTTACTCAATATTAAATAAATCATGTCTATATCTATACTTACGTCAATGCTCTCTATCTTTCTACACTAACAACATAAGTCATTTCGTCATAATACTGAATGAAAAATGAAAATATACAGCCTTTCTCCGGTCATGCGAACGGGTCAGGACTGGAATGAATGAAGCCCCATCTAGCGGAGAGGATAGGAACTGTGCCGGCTGCCGAAGCCTGTCGGACTCCTCTGAGGCAATGATTAATGAATGAATGATGAAATGAAATTATATTGGAAAGTGTTGCTGGAATGAAGTATGACTGGAAAAACCGGAGTACCCGGAGAAAAACCTGTCCCGCCCGCGTCTTGTCCAGAATAAATCTCACATGGAGTGACCGGGATTTGAACCATGGGACCCGGCGGCGAGAGGCCCGCGCGCTGACACCTGAGCCACGGAGGCTTTTCTAATACTGAAAAAATAAGCAAATTTTACTTGCATATTCTTCAAGAATACAGCACAGTCAACGGTAAGAACCCGATAACTTGAGTTATCTTGTTAATACTCTGAATATTGTTAATAAAAGTCCCTTCAACCAGATAAGTCAGTTTGTCTTGTGTGTAGTAAATTTTCTGCTGGTATTGCGGACGTGGATATTATATGATCGTAAATGAATTATTGGTAGTAAATTTACACACCTGCCTTTGTTACGTGCTATCAATAGACACATGTAACTTACACCACTTTGATCTTTTTTTTTTTTTTTTTTTTTTTTTTTTTGCTAGGGGCTTTACGTCGCACCGACACAGATAGGTCTTATGGCGACGATGGGATAGGAAAGGCCTAGGAGTTGGAAGGAAGCGGCCGTGGCCTTAATTAAGGTACAGCCCCAGCATTTGCCTGGTGTGAAAATGGGAAACCACGGAAAACCATCTTCAGGGCTGCCGATAGTGGGATTCGAACCTACTATCTCCCGGATGCAAGCTCACAGCCGCGCGCCTCTACGCGCACGGCCAACTCGCCAGGTCCACTTTGATCTTGATTGGTCAAAAAATAATGCCTGGTCATTATAGAACAAGTCACTTTCATTTAAGATCCGAAGGAGATAATTAATTAATGTTTTGTTTTAAACAAAATCAAACCAAAACAATTATTTAAAAAACAATTTCATTTAACGCAGAGTGGTCTGAAAAAGATTTGGTGAGTCAGTGATATCGTATTGATTAAAAACAAAGAATGCTTCCCCTGGGAATTTCAACTATTCTGACTTACTTTGTTATTCCCTGGGATGAGTGAATTATCGCCAGCTAGTATTTTTACCGGGCGAGTTGACCGTGCGCCATGTCGGCAGCCATGAAGAAGGTTTTCCGTGGTTTCCCATCTTCACACCAGGCAAATGCTGGGGCTGTACCATAATTAAGACCACGGTCACTTTCTTCCCACTCGTAGACCTTTCCTATCCCATCGTCGCAATAACATTTATCCGAGTCGGCGAGTCATTTTTTTTAAACTGGTATTTCTAACTAGTGAGACCATTGGTGATATATCGTTACGTAGTCCTATAAGGGTTAAATTCAAAAATCATTTCAGGATATTTCATCAGTAAGTATTTTATTCAAACCTCCGAAATATTGAACCCATAATTCAACAATACAGCACAGTCAACGGTAAGAACCCGATAACTGGAGTTATCTTGTTAATACTCTGAATATTGTTAATAAAAGTCCCTTCAACCAGATAAGTCAGTTTGTCACTTGAGATTGTGTACTGTAATATTATTGGTTTGTTATATTTCTGTTTCCGTGTTGGTTGTTCCCCGTTCTGTTCCTTCCCCTTTCCTTCTCAAACGTAGTCTTAGTGACTGGCTGCGTCCAATGGCTAGTTCTCATTTTCGCTTTATTTGCCAGAGAATCAACTTGTCTCGTTAGGGGTTCTTTTCGAACCCCAGGCTACTGGGCTGCGAGTATCGGAGTGTAAGTCTTGAGTGTATGTTGAGTGAAAGATTGATGATTGTGGCAGCGAATGGGCGTGTGAATGGGTAGGTGATTGTGATATCTGTGTGAACTGTGTGTGTGTGTGTACCGGACTCGAACCCCAGCATGCTCCTTCGTACAGATCGAAAGTATTGTTTTAATATTTTAATTATTTTCTCGGTTGAATCAGTAGTATGCCCTTTTTGCTCTGTTAATCTTCAGTATGGTGTTAGGAAAGTGGGAAGAACATTATGTTGAAAGTTGGAGAATTTTCTCATGGAACATCACAAAACATGTTTACATTTGTGAGACATACTAGCCTTCCGAACTCAATGGAGTTACATTAGTGTTATTGCTAACATTTGGTTCAGCAGTTGAAATTGTTCTGTAACTACGCTTCCTCCTTGTAACTCTCTCTTGCTAAGTTTATGTAAATAAACTGCCTTATGATTGTACCATACTTTCGATTCCACCTCCGCTATTTTTTCCAGTTCTGCTTTTTTTACAATTGGCTTTACGTCGCACCGACGTAGATAGGTCTTTTGGTGACAATGGGACAGGAAAGGCCTAGGAGTGGGAAGGAAGAGGCTGTGGCCTTAATTAAGGTGCCTGGTGTGAAAATGGGAAATCACGGAAAACCATCTTCAGGGCTGCCCAGTGGAGTTCGAACCCACTATATTCAAATGCAAGCTCACAGCAGCGAAGCTCTAACCGCACGGCCAACTCGCCCTTATGCTAGTCCCTTCTCAGTACTTGCTGACAGTTTATAAGACCTTCATTTCGTTTCGAACGACATCAACGAAGTAAGCAAAGAGTTTTCGCTTGAAATGAACATTCAAAAAGCAAAACTTCTGTTAACACATTTCCAATAGGTCCTGAGTTAACTCGTGTTCGCGAAACTTGTTCATTCGGTGACATCTGTTAGAACTTGTGAAACTAGTTAGCGATTTTGGTTTATATAATCTTGTTGTTGCAGGTTTTTTAAATTCCATACTACCTTTAATTTTCGTTCTTCTTCTGTTTTATTCTTCAATTTCTTAAGTTTTCCGACCCGTTACGACCTAATGTTTAAGTCATTCAAAGAGCCATGTGGTAGGTATGATGACACTTCGGAGATTGACCGCATGTTTAGATCAGGACGAAATATTTAAGGAATTGAATGTGGATAATTATTCAGAAAGCCCATGTAACGTTGACAAACGCGATTTCGATATTGAGAGCTCTTCTGATGAAAGTGTCAGTGATGATAGTAAAGATTTACATCCTTCAAGACAACGTCGAATTTATATAAGTTGCCATACTCTGCTTCACCGAGGTAATTGCTAGGCTACACAACTTATCACTCCAGAAAACATTATTAGGACTCCTTTACAAGGTTCCCAGTAAATGGTATCACAATCAGTACATGGTTAGTGAAGCCAGGCTCATTTGATTCTATGCGTGCGCTTTCGCACTAAGTTGTTCAAGAAATGGCCGAGCATGTGCAGTGTGAGGAGAATTCGGTCAGCAATATGTTAATCACCAAGCAGAAAATCATCAACGCTCTTGTTATCTTGGATGAACGTGAAAAGGTGTCCGATTTCTAGTACCTAGGATGTACTTTAACACAAAAATGGGATCCCACTGTAGAAATTAAAACCAGAATGGTATCGCTAAAAGTGTGTTTCTGTTGTCCGCAAACGTGACCTTCGATTAGAAGCTTTTTCACGTTGTAAAGTGTTATGTGTAGATCCCGGTTATTTAGTCAGTAATGGGTTAATGTGAACCAGCCCCTTAATTCGTAATGCAGCGAGAGTAACATAAATTCTAGGGGTTCTGATGGACAGTACCCCTAATGTCTATGCAATACTCATAGCACAATCGTTGTACAGGCTAGCATATACTTGTTATTCGCTTCAGTAAATTTGCATTCTGACCTATTAATCCTTATGCATCTGTGCTCTATACCCGTAATAATAAAAGAATGGATAACAAACAACACAAAAGAAAAGGTAGCTATAGATACAAGAGTAAAAAAAATGGACAGGATGTTTCATAAGATAAAAATTATATACAATAAGAATTCTCTATCCTGGAATTTGAAATTGAGACATTATCAAACAGTGGCCCGGCCAGAAATTATATATGCAGCAGAAACTCTCTCAAACTTACAAAAATTGGGGATCTTGAAAAATTAGATAAAGTTGAAAGAAGAATTTTGAGAAAAATACTTGGACCTATAAGAAACAACAATGCCGAATTGAAAATACGATCAAACAGAGAGCTATATTTAAAAGTTGAAAACTGACAATTGTAATGAGGAAAATAAGACTCCAGTTTTTTCGACATAATTAAAGAATGAACAATAATAGTCTAACTAAACAAAACTTCAACTTATTGAACAGTTACAAATCCAAGCCAACCTAGTTCATTGGAATTGAAAAGGATATGAAAGAGGCTGGAATTAAAATAGATACGATAGAAAACAGAACACGTTTCAGAGAAGTAACACGAAGGGCAGGACTTCAGGGAAGAAAGAAAATAATAACTGGAATAAAATGGACTCAAGAAGAAAAGGAACGACATTCTCAGGAAATATAGGAAGTTTGGAAACGAAGAAAGTCAAATGCAAAGAAAAATAATCAAAGACGATTTTTCGTAACCTATAAAGGGTTATTCGAAGAAGAAGAAGAAGAAGAAGAAGAAGAAGAAGAAGAAGAAGAAGAAGAAGAAGAAGCATTTCCCTTCGCTTCCATCTCACTTCCTCATTCGTCTGACCGTTATGTTCTGTTATACGGAACTCCTAAATGAGAGGTTTGACAACTCCAAGCAACATGAGCCGGGCATCAGGTTTATCTCCATGGCAACGGAAGTGGCCCTCCCACGTTTCCAGGGCAATCATAACCTCTACCCCCTTCTCCCCAGCCAGGCAGTCAGTAAGCGGACCTCCTCTAAGAACTATAATAATGCATTTTCCAATATTACAACCATAGTTCGGTGCTGCCGGTGCTCCTTTACGGTGTCGAAGTTTGGAAACTGAAGGCTTCGTCACTGAATGGACTCCAAGACTTTGAAATGTAGATGGATCGCAGAATGTTGAAGATTCCTTAGATAGACTACAGTCACCAAGAAGGAAGTACTCTGTCGTATGGGAAATCGTATGAAGTCAGGACCCTCACAAAATAAAGCAGCCGATTAGGCCATATCTTCAGAAATGGGAATTTCAACCTGATACAACTGATCATAGAAGGCATGGGTTGAGATGTTACCTGAGAACGAATCCTCCTACAGTGGTTTCGACATCCGCTATACGGCATCTTTGATTAGCCTCAGTGGCTCAGGGGGAAGTGCGCTGGCCTCTCACCGCTGGGTTCCATGGTTCAAATTCCGGTCACTACATGTGAGATTTGTGCTGGACAAAACGGAAACGGGACAGGTTTTTCTCCGGATACTCCGGTTTCCCCTGTCATATTTCATTCCAGCAACACTCTCCAATATCATTTCATTTCATCTGCCATGCATTAATCATTGCCCCAGAAGAGTGCGAAAGGCTTCGGCAGCCGGCACAATTCCTATCCTCGCCGCAATTCCTGACTCGGTCGAATGACTGGAAACAGGCTATGTATTTTCATTTATTCGGCATCCTTGATACGAGAACACGAAGTAGGGAAAAGATCATGGATTCAAGGATGGAAAATATTTCAGCACATTTGAAGACCGGTAGGAAAAACATTCGATACACCAGAAGTTTAAGACGGACGCACGCTACATACCTCTATAACATAGTACCGAACCCTTGCCTCGCAAAGCCAGACTACCATACAACAGCTTTTCTGAACACCATGATAGCACTACCAGAGCGCCGAATATGATACTGGTCCCTACTCTTAAGTACAAATCCTCAACCGACAACATCTCCTTCACAGTTGCGGCTAGCAGTGAATGGAATCTCCTACCGCTAGATGCCAGAGGGATAACAAACCACGGATTGCATCCATAAAGGAATGGAAACCGGCGATTTATTAAGGTACAACTGAGGAGTGTCTGTTCAAACGGTACTATTTCCACTTCAAATTGAAAATTAGTATTTCGTCCATAGAAATAGTGCATTTTGAACAGACTCACCTCAACTTAGATATTTCCGCAGTGTGAAAAAGCAAAGCACTGGGGAACTCGTCTTCTGGGGTGTCTACGCTAGACTTCGACCCAACTGTCACAATTCGCAAGATTAAACACATATGACTCTTAGAGTGTAGGAAAATTGCTGGGAGGAAGTTATTAGGCATTGCCGATCACGAGTTCATCAGAAACCACAGCTATTGCATGTCGCCATTATCCTTCAGAGAAAGTAAATCTGAGAGAAACAACAAGATTTATAGTGACATGTGCTTCTTCGTAGTCTAGGAAAACGCCTGAGTGCCGTAGCAACGTACAAATGAAGCGATGATGAATCAGACTGCGGAAGAGACTGAATGGCATCATGCACAGCGCGCCCTATGCAAACTTCCTGTAGATTACGGTCGTAAAACTATCACAAAGAGAGACGATCAGTGTCACGGAACCGGCAATAAATATCAGGGGTGTGCAAATGTGCGTGACTCCTAGATGATGAAATAAGACAGAAGACGGGCTCCAATATCCTCCGACCACGATTTAATTTCGGATATGCAACCCACAAGCCAGTTGAGTTTGAAGGGTAGCAGAGTGGACAGTGGTTTAGCAGACTATGCCTGCAAAAGCAATTTGCGTCTAAGGCTGCTAGTAGAACGGAAATGTAACAAAGATCGTTTGTAAAATACTTTACAAAGTTAAATTTTACAGCACAAAATTTTATAAATACATTCATTACACTATTATCCCACCTGGTGGCCACGATCTTTAGTATATGGTCTGTCACCGTGATTAGCAGGTTCGAGTTCCGTCCGTGAAAAATAATTTCCCCATCAGAATATTGGACGATGAGCCGCCGTGGTTCAGGTGGCAGCGTGCCGGCCTCACACCGCTGGGTTCCGTGGTTCAAATTCCGGTCATTCCATGTGAGATTTGTGCTGGACAAAGCGAAGGCAGGACAGGTTTTCTCCGGGTACTCCGGTTTTCCCTGTCATCTTTCATTCCAGTAACACTCTCCAATATCATTTCATCTGTTAATCATTAATCATTTCCCCAGAGAAGTACGACAGACTTTGGCAGCCGACAAAATTCCTATTCTCGCCGCTAGATGGAGCTTCATTCTTTCCATTTCTGACCATGTAGAATGACTGGAAACAGGCTGCGGATTTTTAATACTGGCTGGTAGGAGAGATGGTGTTATATGGTGTTATACTATTTCTCATCAGCACCAGATTGAGTGCCAAAAGCCTGGATTTAATTCCAAACCTCTCCGCAGTGCTTATATGGAGTGAGGGTATATGACGCTGTTGATAATGATTCGTCCGTCGGATGGAAACGTTAAGCCTTGATGAGACCACTTTGTGTAGCTATGTGCTGACACATACCTCATGACCATCAATCATCCTACAGCAAAACGTTCAGGGCGCCCGTGGACGTCGAATAGAAAGACTTGCACCAGGCGTTCCGAGAATGTCCTCTGACAATCCGGGCACTAAACACCATACGATAAATGAAATTGCTCCATCCTCCTTCTCCATCTTTCTGGCCTATTCCGAACTAATTCGGGTGGAAATTATGTGTGGATTAAGCTTAGTTTTACGGTCGGACGCCTTTCCAGACGGCAACCCAATGTGAAGGGATGTATTCACAATTGTCTGCCTCTGTGGTGTAGTGGTTAGCGTGATTAGCTGCCATCTCCAGAGGACCGGGTTCGATTACCGGCTCTGCCACGAAATTTGAAAAGTGGTACCAGGCCTGGAACGGGGTCCACTCAGCCTCGGGAGATCAACTGAGTAGAGATGGGTGCGATTCCCACCTCAGCCATCCTAGAAGTGTTTTCCCGTGGTTTCCCACTTCTCCTCCAGCTGAATGTCGGGTTGGTACTTAACTTAAGGCCACGGCCGCTTACTTCCCTCTTCTTTTTCTGTCCCTTCCAATCTTCCCAACCCCCCGCAAGGCCCCTGTTCAGCATAGCAGCTAAGGCCGCCTGGGCGAGGTATTGCGCATCCTCCCCAGTTGTATCCCCCGACCAAGAGTTTGAAGCTCCATGACACTGCCCTTGAGGCGGTAGAGGTGGGATCCCTCGCTGAGTCCGAGGGAAAGCCCGCCCCTGTAGGGTAAATAGATAAAGAAGAAGAAGAATTTACAATTACGTGACAGTAGTTTATAGTTTGGTGTGTTGTGTACAATGAAGAGAAGTGTATTGAAATGAACGCTATCACCCAGTCTCCGAGTTAAATGAATTAAAAATAAAAAGTAAAAATCTTCGACCCGATCGGGAATCGAAGGCCGGTACACTGGCCACTCAGCCAAGGAGATGCACAATCACACCCATTATACTACATAATAATTATTATTATCATATTTCAGCATACTCGATAGTGGACAGTTCCGTGCTTCCTTAGCTAGTCTACTCTTAGTTCAATACTTACAATACCATCATCATCATCATCATCATCATATTATTCTTATTTCTTCTTCTTCTTCTTCTTGCGTTCCGGCCTTCTAAGGACCACGTTACAATTTCAATTGTTCCTCCTTGGTTCTTTCCTTTTCTTCCAGTATTCTTTCATTGTTTCACTGTGTTTCTTTTTCCTGTCTTCAGTCCACTTTGTGCCTGTTTTCTTTTCCTTCCTCCCTTGGAATCCTTCCATTTGTAAGACTTTCTTCCTAAAAATCTTTCTTTCCAATAATTCTTCTTCTCGTATGTTGTTCCTTTCCAGGTCTTTCTTGACTTCTTGAATCCAGGTGGTAGTTGATTTATTTTCCCAAAGGTACTTGAAGATTCGTTTAGTTAGTCTATTGTCATCCATTCTGTAAATGTGTCCAAGAAATAGCAATCTCCTTTTTCTTATTGTTTCTGATATGTTTTCTACGTTCTGGTAAATTTCATTGTTACTTCTTAATTTCCAAAACTCTGCAATTCTTGGAGGACCTAATATTTTCCTTATAATTCTTCTTTCTAATATTTCTAATTTATCAAGCTTGTAGTTCAGTGCTAGACATTCGCTGGCATAAAGGCATTCTGGTTTCACTACTGTGTTGTAGTGCTTTATTTTAAGTTTCCTTGATAAGCACTTTTTGTTGTAAGTATTCTTAGTTATACCGTATGCTCTTTCCATCTTTTGTATCCTCTCCTCTATAGCAGATTTTTCTAAAC
Source organism: Anabrus simplex (assembly GCF_040414725.1). NCBI lineage: Eukaryota > Metazoa > Arthropoda > Insecta > Orthoptera > Tettigoniidae > Anabrus > Anabrus simplex. Next base: position 55,302,482 of record NC_090273.1, on the reverse strand, counting down.
CATTTTCTTGAATTGTCTCACCCAAATATTTGAATTTCTTTACCTTTTCTATTCTTCTTCTTCTTCTTCTTCTTCTTCTTCTTATTATTATTATTATTATTATTATTATTATCTCCAGGGTTGGTATTTCCCTCGGGATCAGCGGGGGATTTCACCTCAACCACCTCAAGGGTAGTGTCCTGAAGTGTGAGACTTTGAGTCTGGGTATACTACGGGGGAGGAGGACCAGAACCTCTCCCAGGCGGCCTCAGCTGCTATGCTGAACAGGGGCCTTGTGAGGGGGTGGGAAGATGGGAAGGGATAGACGGGGAAGAGGAAAGGAAGCGGCCGTGGCCTTTAGTTAGGAACCATCCCGACATTCACCTGGAGGAGAAGTGGGAAACCACGGAAAACCACTTCCAGGATGGCTGAGGCGGGAATCGAACCCCCTCTACTTAGTTGACCTTCCGATACCGAGTGAACCCCGTTCTAACTCTCATACCACTTTTCAAATTTCGTAGCAGAGCTGGTAATCGAACCCGGGCCTCCGGGGATGGCAAGCCGTACAAGTGACCATGAGTCTAATAGTGGTTTATAAATTAATTCCTGCTACTTCCTTGTTTATAATCATCGCGAAAGCCAGACGTATTGGAAACTGCAGTCATTTGAATTCAAAAGTCAGGTCAAAGGGGATCCTTGGTGTCCGTGGGATGAGTATGTCTTCTCCTTTCGCAGCACCAGTCAATATCCTAGCCCCGATGACACTGCAAAATAACTTTTTAACCATTAGCCTCGTTCGGTTGCAAAGTCTAGGTGGGTCCAAAATTCGGAGTAAAATCATGGATGATCTACAGTAGTTTTAGGGTTAAGAAGACGAGGAGACGTTCCCGGTGGATGTAATGAGTTCATTAATTCTATAGGATAATTGACTGCTTGTTCTGTATCTAAAGTGCTTTCGATGGATTTACATGTAGTAGCCTGACCTGGTAATTCTTCTAGAATGAGGGAATAAATGTTATTTATTACAGAAAGCTTCACTTGCCATCGAAGATCCGAAGATAGGAAGAGGGCGTTCTAAGGCAACATGGAACCGAGCTGCTGAGGCTGCCAGGAAAAGTGAAGTGCCATTATATCTGGTACAAGAACGTTGAATGTACTCTCTCCGAGTCTTGACGAGCCGACTCCGAGTGAGTTCGGGAATGCCATGTACGGCCAGGAAAGATGAAGAGAATGAATGTTTTCACATTGTCATTTCATGACGTCTGGTAATAATCACCTAATACTCATTTCAGACAAGAAATTGCTATGTTGTATCATAGACGAAAATCTGCCTCCTAAAAACAATCATTTGATACTCATGTACTGAATTGAGATTACGAAACGTAGATATGGTACATATGGTACATAAGTTTGAATCAAGTACATTAATCCAATTTATGACTACGTAACTTCATACTACCTCGTGTGGAGCTAATCCATTCATCTCATTCTATTATTGTTGTTCGGGTACTCTTTGCCCTTGGGGAACCTGCAACTGTTGCGGTAAGATTGAATAATAAATAATTGGAAAAAAACAGAGTCAAAGAAAATACTTCTGAAAACAATCACTCAATACTAATTCCAGACTATAAATTGCTATGTTGTATCCTAGAGCAAAATACAAAACCTGTAAGCGATCATTTGATACTCATTAATGAAAGGAGGTTAATTTTCCAGAGAATATAACGTTATATTGTAGCATAGATATGGCTTGCTATTCTAAGCTCCATGTTGTATAAAACAACAAAATACGCCACCTAACATTAAATTACAGGTGATTAAACAAAATAGACTACTGTTTACAAAACTGTTTATTAAATAAATTTAAATAGTACGCAGAAACCTAATGAGGTGTGGTAAGTTACCAATAATACCTTTAAATTATTCTGTTGGCAATAGAGTAAAGGCTCCTTCCCCATGTCACTACAGCCCTTGAAGGGCCTTGGCCTACCAGCCCGAAGGCCTGCAGATTACGAGGTGTCGTGTGGTCAGTACGACGAATCCTCTCGGCTGTTATTCTTGGCTTTGTAGACCGGGGCAGCTATCTCACCGTCAGATATCTCCTCAATTCTAATCACGTAGGCTGAGTAGACCTCGAACCAGCCCTCAGGTCCAGGTAAAAATCCCTGATCTGTGCGGGATTCGAACCCGGGGCCTCCGGCTAAGAGGCAGGCAGGCTACCCATACACCACGGGGCTGGCAAATAATAGAATAAACTATCTACAAAAGGAAACTAACTAGGTTACTAACTAATTAAAAAGTAAACAAAAAATCACATATAATGATTTACATTGCATTGCAAGGCTGTCCTATTAATCTGTAGTAATTACTTCTACAGTAAACTTCCTTTAGTAATATTTGACATACCATGAACGAATTTAAAATCAAAGTTACGTAGAAAGTGATTATACGTTGCGCATATCCTGATTAGTGGTGAAAGTTTGAAAATAGTGTTTTAGAAATTTGGTATTATAAAGAGCTGCCTGGATCTTAAATTTCCTTTCCTGGCATTGGAAGCTACTTCTTAAGAAACCAGGAGCTGTCTATTGAATGATTAACAAGTTTATGAAGAACTCTCTCGTCTTTTTCAATAATGATGTGTAGTTGAACTCACTGTCCGACTCGTTGGCTGAACGGTCAGCGTACTGGCCTTCGGTTCAGAGGGTCCCGGGTTCGATTCCCTGACGGGTCGGGGATTTCAACCTTAATTGGTTGATTCCAATGGCTCGGGTGCTGGGTGTATGTGTCGTCTTCATCGTCATTTCATCCTCATCACGACGCGCAGGTCGCCTACAGGCGTCAAATGGAAAGACCTGCACCTGGCGAGCCGAACCCGTCCTGGGATATCCCGGCACTAAAAGCCATACATCTCATTTCATTCAGTTGAACTCACTCAGAAATTCATTGTAATGGGCGGTTCTACGGGGGACATACCTCTGATGTTGTTTGTAATGCACATAACGTAGAGAACTTATCTGGACTTTCTCAATCTGATTCTGGTAAGACGTAGCCTAGTAGTTAAAGTGATAATTTTTCGCTTTGACTTCTAAGTGGCTAGATCACGCTTACGAGTTCCACTGTAGCAGTTCGATTATTTAAAAAATCGCTGTACAATTGCTAGAGGATGAAAGAACTTACCAGTGTTGTCCATAAGAACATTTGTGGTAAAATCTAACCCTTCTAAAGAACTATTTAACTACAGAATTTATTCAGCTTTCAATTTAAAACGTCTTGCTTAAACTTTTGTTGATTATTTCTAATCAACGACGAATATCGCTAACTTGGAAATAATTATTCCTTTAAACGGAATATTGTATTTTCCACCATTCAATACTTAAAAAGGTATAAATACATATTTAGAATTTGTCTGCATTTTTTCTGTTCAAAATCAATACGGATTAACATGTATCTAAAACTATTCTATTTGGTGGAAAATCTGGAATAAAGATGATCGAAAAACAAGAAAGGGAAATCCTCGGAAAAATCTTAGGACCAAAATGAAAAAACTGGAATTTGGATGAAAAAGAAATCAGATGAAATCTATCAAGTTACATAAAAAATAGCAGACACCATCAGGAAACGGCGATTACAATTTTATGGTCACTTATATAGAAAGGATAGTAACAGGCTCACAAAGAAAATGTTAAATTTAGCCTTATCAATGAAAAATCACAAAAATCAGTGAAGACCTAAATGAAATTGGCATTAATGAAGACACCATTCAAGATATTAAAAATCATAACCTTAATTCATAAACACAAATTTTCTATAAAACCCACTGGACTAAATAAAGGATCTGCTGAACAGCGTAAAAAGGAACACAGCGAGAGGGGTAAGAGATAAAGGGAAGAGATGAAGGAAAAAGCAAAAAAAATGTGCTAATAAGTTCAAATGTGCTCCTTAGGTGGGCATAATGAATAAAACAAAAATACGGGCCCGCATGGTATTTATCAGCATTGGAAGTAATGTTCAGTCATGTTAACCGGCCATAGTGATGGTTTTTGTCTTGACTGACTTAAGGTGAAAAACCACGCGATCATCAGCCTGTGATTATAATAATAATGTTATTAACTTTACGTCCCACTAACTACGTTTACGGTTTTCGGAGACGCCGAGGTGCAGGAATTTAGTCCCACAGAAGTACGTTTACGTGCCAGAAAATCTACTGACACGATGCTGACATATTTGAGCACCTTCAAATACTACCGGGTTGAGCCGGGATCGAGCCTGTCTAGTTGGAGTCAGAAGGTTAGCGCCTGAACCGTCTGAAGGAACGAAGGCTTGGAAAAGGAGGAAAAAAACATTAATTCTTTCCTAAATCCGACGAAACTCTGAGTGTCAACGTGCGATCGCATGGACCTCGCAGTTTCGTCAGCGCTACACTCTCCAGGGCTCTGTGGCCAACTGCTTCTCAATGTGCTTCCGACTAAAGTGAAGAATGCTGTTGAGATAATAATTTGTGGAATTAACTGGCACTGTATCTGTAACAGGCTTCTTGGCGTCAGCTGTTATCAGTAGGATACGAGTACCAGTGTTAAGGTTTCTATTTGAGATAACACTCAGTGCAACAAGAGTCAATGAAGAGAGAACATTCGTTTGTGGAAAGTGTGTGCGTGCGTGCCTGTGTGTCTTCGTTGGCAAGGTAATTTTCTGGATTATTCTTAAGTTAATTCTCGTGAAGTCATTGAAGTGTTCTTTTCGATTCATCTTGAAGTTCCATGTTATTCCTATCGAATTTTACACAAAATATTTACACAGTATTCTTCCCATTCACCCATATGTTACGTGGTGATGGGTGTGAATAAAGCACGTCGCTGATACTTCTAGTAATACCAAACATGGACGCTTTACAATTCCACGAACTTCTTTCATCAATGTCAGTGGTGTAGGCAGATGCAGGCTCAGACGGATTAAGCCCCTTCCATTCTTCTAAAAACATTGTAAAATTTTATGATATATACAAAATTGTAGGTCGTTATATTGTCGTCCAGCGTGCCAAGTTTCAAGAGTGTAGGTGTCTGCTAAGTTGGCAAAATCTTTTTTCAACTTGTTTAAAGCGGTCGAAATTTGACATGGATCGATATGTTCACCTCCTTCCTTGGTATAAATACGCAAGATACTAGAAAAGGCCTAAGACAGTAATGTAGAAGACTAAAGGGGTCGTCTGATGGCGCAATCCATACTTTGATACGACGTACCGATTTTCCACAATAAATTTCCTAACCAAAGTCTGCACTATTTAGCGTGCACATTGCCTGGCTCTATACTATATATATAAAACTGTTTGGCTCACTGGCTGGCATAAATGTTTACCCACTTCGGCATGAGCTAGAAACTTAAAATTTGACAATATGATAGCAAATAGGCTGTATTGTGGAAAAGTTCCATATGTTGATTTTGTGTTATTTTTACTTCCCTTGCCTTAAACTAAATTTTGGACGATATGTTGCAGTGCGCCAAAGAATTAAAATTTGCCGCAGTTACATCTTTGGCCTGCAACCGACGGAGAAATACGAAGGAGTTGAATTGTTTAACGTTTTCATCTCCAGAAGTTAACAAAATCTGGAAGCAAATTTCATTATGGTGCTAAGTAACGTTTCGAGAATTTTGGTGGCTAAACTGTAAGTCGTACCGCCAAATGGACAAGACGTTCGGATCCTATCATGAAGGGTTCTACAACTTCGGTCCCGGGAATTTTAGTCGTATCATGATCCCTTATGCCTTGGATAGAACTCCATTTTTCAGATTTAACGTCAATTTTTTACATTTTCCGTAATTAATTTACTGTTTTACACACTTATAAGACCGATAGAATCATAAAGTTAGGCAGGCTCATTGGAACGTTTGTGGGCCACAAGTGACCAAATGCATGATTCTAGCACCCTGTAAACATGGAAAAACGAAAGTAATACGTAAACCCCGTCCTCCTAATCCAAGGTTCTAAACCAATCTACGGTCAACTCGAACAGATACGACAAAACATCAAATAACGGAAATATAGTGCCTTTCAACCACAATAAACCTGCCAAGTTTCAAGTATATAGCTCCCCATTACGTTAGGAAAATAATTTCTTATCTTGTGAGAATCGTACGTAATTTTCACCACGTCGAAACGTTTAACGCTACCTCGTCTATTAATCGTGAATGTACGGTACGAGAATTCTCACAAGATAAGAAATTATTTTCCTAACGTAATGGGGAGCTATATACTTGAAACTTGGCAGGTTTATTGTGGTTGAAAGGCACTATATTTCCGTTATTTGATGTTTTGTCGTATCTGTTCGAGTTGACCGTAGATTGGTTTAGAACCTTGGATTAGGAGGACAGGGTTTACGTATTACTTTCGTTTTTCCATGTTTACAGGGTGCTAGAATCATGCATTTGGTCACTTGTGGCCCACAAACGTTCCAATGAGCCTGCCTAATTTCATGATTCTATCGGTCTTATAAGTGTGTAAAACAGTAAATTAATTACGGAAAATGTAAAAAATTGACGTTAAATCTGAAAAATGGAGTTCTATCCAAGGCATAAGGGATCATGATACGACTAAAATTCCCGGGACCGAAGTTGTAGAACCCTTCATGATAAGCATGAAGAAACAATCCATCTCCGATGTTTCGAGCCCGGCACTAAAAACGTCCATGGGTTTCACTGAAGAGTATGTTTATGATTAGTGTTGCCAACTAGTGTTAGCCAAAAGTCATCAAATTCGAAATTAAAAGTCGCTAAATCGTACTAACCAATATAATTCAGTTACAATTTATTCGTAGAACTACAAACAATACAGGGGTACTGCGGTATTTTATTTATTTATTTATTTATTTATTTATTTATTTATTTTTATTTATTTATTTATTTATTTATTTATTCATTTATTTATTTATTTATTTATTTATTTATTTATTTATTTATTTATTTATTTATTGTGAACAGAACAGATCTTGAGTCCCACTTACAATGTTCACTACAATTGCCATTTAGACGTTAAAAGAAAAGAAACATTAGCTATTATATATTTATTATATAGCAACACTTCCTCAATTTAGAGGTTACCTAAAAGATAAAATATACTTAATACCAACTGATACTGTGTAACAGAGAAAAAACACAGAGAAGTCTATTGAATGTTAAAACAAATAAGCGATGGTGGTTTCTAAAAATACTTATTGATGATTTCAAGGCAGAAATTCTAATATCAATACTCGAGGATTTTGGCAGCTGGAATGCCTTGAAAATCTCAACGAATTTTCTAGGTATCGTTCCTCAACTCCCGATTAGCAAGCCCATAAATTCGATGTTTTTAGCTTGTGTTTTCCTTTATAAAGGAACTGTGGGCTCGTATATGTTCTTCTTCTCACGATCAACAACGTCAGGTTGACTCGCGAAGCATTCGAAGTGGACCGTTGGATCGATTATATGTCCTACATTGTTGTCTTTGTGAGCAATTATATTGATTAAATATATTTAAATAATTTTTATAATTGAATATAATACTTGAAACAATTATTGGAACAGGATATTTCACTTTGGATCTAATACATTTAGTAATATGGTTTACAATGTTTATACTCATTTTCCTTTTATAAATTTCTTCATATCTATTAAATTACGTTCCGTAGCACAGTGTTACATGAAGAAGTGAATGTAATTCCTGTCATATTAAAAATATCAACGCAAAATTATTGTAAAGTCTCATTTGTTTGTTAATTGGGGAGTTGTTATGAATATCAGACTTATCCTTTTAAAGAAAGAAGATATTTCTAGGACATAGAAAGGGAATTATAGCACTTATTGTCTCAAATCCCGACTGTTACTTTACGAGGCTAGAAGGCTACTAAGTACTAACTTCACCCGAGTTCCTCGACTTACCGTGTTGAGATTTGATGTGAGAGATTGGCTGTTGATGTGACTAACGGATAACGCTATACATAATCCATCTTCAAGTAGAGCAGTCAACTGGGCGGTATTCACATTCTACCAGTTAGTTTACGATATATTCGATTCTATGTGTAATTCCATGTACTGAAATAATCTCCCGCAAGGCTAATAATATTGAATGCGTGCTTAGTGCTGAATCTCATCTGGTCAGAACATCCAAATGTTGCCATCAAGCTCCTCACAAGGAAATTAAAAATAATTATCTATCTCCATTCCCTTACAAAAAGTGTGATTGGAACGATCGGTCTCTGAAAATCTTTACAAAAATATTATGAACTCATGCTTCACAGTGCAAAAAGTCATGCATTCAGCCGCCATTAGTTAGCAATGCATAGATTAATATATTGGATCATGTGCCCCTGATATTATGTGAAACGTATTGCTAGTTTTACTAGCCTACTTGACTCACCAAATTTTTTAAGTCATAAATTAAAATTCAGCAGAATTGTCTCTAAATGGCTCCTGAAATCACTATAAAAGTCGCTAGTCTCTATCTTTGAAATTCTGTAGCTAAATAAATTTTATAAGACTCCAAATCTAGCGACTTGTTGCTAGAGATGGTAACACCGTTTATAATCCCTATGGCTATGTCATATTAATATAAACCTGAACTTATGAAATTAAAACATATAAAACAAATTATTTTGTCCAACGTCTGACTCAGCGACCTTTAATAATAATAATAATAATAATAATAATAATAATAATAATAATAATAATAATAATAATAATAATGAATTATATAATATATATATAATATATATAATATATTATATATTATTATTATTATTATTATTATTATTATTATTATTATTATTATTATTATTATTATTATTATTATTATTATTATTATTATTGGCTTTACACCCACTACCTACATTTACGGTTTTCGGAGACGCCGAGGTGCCAGAATTTCGTGCCGCAGGAGTTATTTTACGTGCCAGTAAATCTACCGACACGAGGCTAACGTATTTGAGCACCTTCAAATACCATCGGGCTGATCCAGGATTGAACCCGCCAAGTTGGGGTCAGAAGGCCAGCGCCTCAACCGTTTGATCCACTGAGCCCGGCAGGTACTTTACATATCTATCAACTATAACACAAATATTGTTAATTAGACGTGGCATTCCCATCAAAGGAATCTATTTCCAGGCGCCTCATAATCGGTATATTGTAGTCACCCAGCTGATGCATCTACCACTTAATACCTACCTTATAATCCAATTCCTCCGTTAAAATTACCTATATTGGGAACTCAGTAGGCTACAGGTTTTAGTATCGATAAGCTCAGGTTTGTACTGAACTCGAAATTAGTAAAAAAAAAATCTGATTTTTTTACAAAAAATAATAGACCTAATCACAAATTAGCAGGAAATGCGGAAAAAGGAATCTGAACTAGGTGTAAATAATTCCTCATTTTCATGTTAAAATGTATTGCTGTGAACTTATTTACAGCAGTTAAGTTATGACTGAATAACCCAGTGTCAATTCGATTTTATATGTTTATACGAAAGTGTTTTAAAAAATATTCATGAAAATATGTAATCCATTTACGCACACGTAAAAACATTATTCGCTAATACTGTCAAGAAATGTATTCATAAAGAAATGGGTCTCCAGTTCAAAGTCGCCCTATAAATATCTCATCACTTCCCAATTTATCCTTAACTGGTATCATACGTCTGTAAGACGACTGCCAAACCTCCCCTGAGTCCTGGCATTGCTTTCACATACTTGTACCAGGCTCCTTACTTTCATCTGTCCTATCCGTCCTCCCCTGGTCAACTCTTCTTCATTTCCGACCCCTATGTTGTTTGGTTGCGAGGCCTACGGTGTGGGGAGGGGGGTCTTAATTTCCACGCCCTTTGTGGCCCTCGTCTTTCTTTGGCCAGTACCTTCGTGTTTCGAAGTGTCGGACCCCTTCCCTTTTTTCTCTCTGATTAATGTTAATAGAGGATGGTGTAGTAGTTGTACTTCCTCTTAAAAGAATAATCACCACCTCCATCGTCATCTCCTTACGTGGCCTTACTAAATGTTTAGTTATTTAATTAGAAAAAATTGTGGCTTACCCTGTGATAAGCAAAAATGTCTCTAACCAACATGGATTTTGTACATCAAAATGGAAATTTATGTTTTAAGTTTTGATGTACATTTTCTTCGTTTACTGATTTTAAATTCTTTATACGCAAAGTTGGCATAGCAGAGAAATGATCGAGGACGTGTTTTTCCTATATTTTTGTAAAAATAAAATGGTCCAAATTTTATGGGATTTATTTTAGTTTAGCTGTAACGTGACTGAAAACATATAAAGAAAATATAACATTGTACACCTTGATATCAGAGTTGAGTGTTAACGCTATTTTATTCACAGTTTTTCAGTCTATTTTTGCAATATTTTTGCACTTCTACGGCATACAATATTCTCCAACAAGGGCTTTTTGTAATTTATGTGTGGCTCTTTGGTTTATTGATTGGCGTAATGGCCTTCGAAACAGTAGAGACAGTATCTCCGTCCTTCATTTTATAACTAAATAACTCCCCAGTGTTATCCATATCCATATTAACGTGATACTTTTGTTGTAAATGTGTTTTAGGATCACCCATGAAGAGTATAATAATAATAATAATAATAATAATAATAATAATAATAATAATAATAATAATAATAATAATAATATTTTTACGTCATTCGGAGACGCCGAGGTGCCGGAATTTCGTCCCGCAGGAGTTCTTTTATATGTCAGGCTGACGTACTGTATTTGAGCACCTTCAAATATCGCCGTACTGAGCCAGGGTAGAACCTGCCAAGCTGGCGGGAGAAGGCCAGCGCCTCAACCGTCTGAGCCATTCAGCACGGCAATAATAAAAGAAGTCCGCTTCTGTGGTATAGCGGTTAACACGATTAGCTGCCACACCCGGAGGCCGGCTTCGACTCCCAGCTCTGCCACAAGGATTGGAACGCGGTCCACTCAACCTCGGGAAGTCAACTGAGTACAGGGGCTTCGATATCCACTTCGGCCATTCTCGAAGTCGTTTTCCGTGTTTTCCCACTTCTCCAGGCAAATGCCGGGATTATACCTAATTCAAGGTCACGGCCAGTTCCTTCCTCCTTGTCTATCCCTTCTGATCTTCCCATCCCCCAACAAGGCTCCTGTTCAGCATAGCAGATGAGGTCCCCTGGACGAGGAACTGGTCTTCCTCTTCAGTTGTATCACCGAACAAATGTCTCTCGCTCCAGGACACTGCCCTTGAGATGGTAGAGGTACGATCCTTCACTGAGTCCAAGGGAGAAACCCACCCTGGAGTGTAAACGGATTAAGAAAATAATAATAATAATAATAATAATAATAATAATAATAATAATAATAATAATAATGTCATCTCCGAACAGGCAATGAAGGACCCTGGAGAGGTGGAAGGTAAAGGCTTCCACTATCCGTAACCTTGGCACTTGGTGGGGTAGAGTGGTTAGCTCTACGCCAGGCCGCGTTTGCCCCCAGGAATTAACCTGGTACTCATTTTTGGTGTAAGCTGAGTGAACCTCAGTGCCATGTGCACCTCCGGAAGTGGAAATCTCGTTTCTTAAATTGCATGGCTTCTTAACGGGGAATCAAACCCACGTCCTTCCGGGTGAACCGAGCACGCCTTTACGGCCTCGGTCAGGTAGCCCCTAATAATAATAATAATAATAATAATAATAATAATAATAATAATAATAATAATAATAATAATAATAGCATCACCTAAATGAAATTATGATTACTGCTCACGGCGAAAAAGAACTAGGCAATCATCCTATCTTTCCATTATTGATAGGAGAAAATGAAAGATCTCTGTCGCTTCGAAGAATAAATACAATATATACGCAAAAGAAATTTAAGGTCCACGAAGGACTCGCCAGGTCTCACTAAACAAATACCACCGGGGTCGGAAGAAGAATAAGAGTTGACCAAAACAGGCTGCAAAAGGAACATGAAAGTGAGCAGTCTGGTGTCTTTTGACATGCAGAAGATCTACAGGTGAAGTTGATCTTGTTTTTCGGTCGGATACTCTTACTGACGACAACTCGATCTGAAGGAATGAGAAATATGATTTATGATTTATTAAACCATAAACTTCCCATATGTATGGGCTGCGAACAACAGACAATGTTAGCAAAAGGCAAATGAAAAATGTGTAGCGACAAAGATGAGAACTCTCATGCATTAAGTTATGAGTAGGATGATTGAAGGCAGGCTAAAACACACAAAAATTTGGATTATAAATGACATTCACAGGTTGTAGTTGTGAGATAGCACTATCCCCGCTGTGCCGTGTATTATAGATATTACGAGGTCCGAAATCCTGTCCTTTAGTAAACTGAACACTCCCGGCACTAAAAGCCATACGCTAAATAAGTAATTAAATAAATAAATAAATAAATAAATAAATAAATAAATAAATAAATAAATAAATAAATAAATAAATAAATAAGATCCCTCGAAGAGATCGGCCCTGTTTCCCGGCTCCATCAAAATGGCGGGCATCAATACTCATAGAATCACCTGGACTGATCTTCAGTCTTAAAGCGGAAAGTGTAGATTAAACACAGGGAAAAGAGGTCGCTTATGATAAAGACGAATACAGATGGAACCTTGCTTCTGATATTAGATTACATCAAATATCCACAAAATAGCACTTTGCTTAGCTTTAAAGAGCTCTCAACAGTGGACTCGTTCTGTTATTCAATGCTGTTCGTAGGTAATGTATGCTGTTTTGAAGTTAAATATCTCCTGGAATGTCGATTTCAAAACCACCAAGAAGAGCAGACATAGTGAAAGTGATTGTGCAAAAGGCTCACCTGCAAAATAAAAGGGGGAATATAAACATGATGTTGGTTCAGATGTTTCCAAAATATAGTAGTCCACCTCTGTGATGAGGTGGTTAGTGTGATTAGTTGCCACCCCTGGAGGCCCGAGTTCGATTTTTGGCTCTGCCACGAAGTTTAGAAAGAGACACGAGGACTGGAGCGGTGTCATTCAGCTTCAAGAAGTCAGCTGAGTACAGGGGATTCGATTCACGCCGCAGTGATGCTCTAAGTAGATTTACGCGGTGTTGTCCATAAACTGATTTGATGCAGCCCTCCACGCCACCCTATCCTGTGCTAACATTATCATTTCTACGTGACAGCTGCACCCTACATCTGCTCTAATCTGCTTGTCATATTCTTACCTTGGTCTACCCCTACCGCTTTTACCGCCCATATTTCCCTCAAAAACCAACTGAACAATTTCTGGGTGTCTTAAGATGTGTCCCCTCATTCTATCTCTGCTTCTGGTCAAATTTAGCCAAATCGATCTCCTCTCACCGATTCGATTCAGGATGACTTAATTCGTGTATTGATCTATCCATCTTATTTTCAGCATTCTTCTCTAACACCACATTTCAAAAGCTTCTACTCTCCTTGTTTCTAAGCGAGTTATCGTTCATGTTTCACTTCCATACAACGCCACGTTCCAGACAAAAGTCTTCAAAAACATCTTTCTAATTCCTATCAATGTTCGAAGTGAGCAAATTTCTCTTCTTAAGAAAGCTCTTACTTCCTTGTGCTAATCTGAACTTTACATCCTTCTTACTTCTGCCATCGTTTGTTATTTTCATTCACAAGTAACAATATTCGTCTACTTCCTTCAATGCTTAATTTCCTAATATAATATTTCCTCCATCGCCTTACTTTGTTCGACTGCACACCATTACTTTTGTTTTGGACTTATTTCGTTTCATGTTGTACTCCTTACCCAAGACTTTGTCCATGCCATTCAACATTTTCTCCAGATCTTCTTGCAGTCTCAGATAAAATAACAATATCATCAGCAAATCTCAGGGTTTTGATGTCCTCTCATTGGATTGAGATTCCCCTCCCAAATTCCTCTTTGATTTTCCTTAATGCCTGTTACATATAATCATTGAAAGGAGGAGAAACAACTTCAACTTTGCCTCCCTCCTTTCCAGATTGCTGCTTCTTTTTCAAAACCCTAGATTCTTATCACTGCAGACTGATTTTATACAGATTGTAGATAATTCTTCGTTCTCGGTATGTGATCCCGATCGCCTTCAGAATCTCAAACAACATAAAATGCCTTTTCAAGGTCTAAGAAAACCATGTATGTGGGCATGGCCTTCTTAATTCGATCCTTTAAGATCAGACGTAAAGTCATGATTGTTTCACGTGTTCCTACAGTTCTTCCGAAGCCTAATTGATCTTCTCCCAACTCATTTTCAACTTGTCTCTCTATTCTTCTGTAAATAATACGTGTTAAAATTTTGCAGGCCAGAGATACTAAACTAATGGTGCGGGGCTTTCTTGGTAATAGGTATAACAACATTCTGCCGAAAATCGGATTGCACTTCTCCTGTCTCATCCACACTAAGTGGAATAACCTCGCCATGCTAGTTTCTCCTAAGGCAGTCAGTAATTCAGAGGAAATGTCATCAATTCTAGGTACCTTATTTCTGTTTAGGACTCTCAAAGCTCTTCAGATTCTGACCTCGAAATTGGGTCTCCCATTTCATCAGCATCAGCAGCCTCTTCTGATTCTATAACCATATCATCTACGCCTTTACCTTGATACACCTGTTGGATACGTTACTGTCATCTTTATGCCTTGACTTCTTTCCCTCTAAGTAATCTTCCATCTGAGCTCGTAATATTCATACACCTAGTTTTCTTTCCCCCAAAGGTTTCCTTGATTTTTTGTATGCAGCATCTGCCTTTCCTGGGACCATACTACTTTCACATACTTGCACTTCTCCTTCAACCATTATTCCTTAGCTGTCTTTCTCTTTCTATCCACTTCATTCTTTAATCGCCTGTATTCCTTTCTGCCTTCTTAATTCTTGTACTTTTATCGTTCATCGATCATGTCTAGTATCTCCTGAGTTATTCATTGAATTTTAGTTGATATTTCCTTTCATCCTAACATTTCTTCAGCAACCCTAGAAACCTCATTCTTCACGACTGTCCAATCTTTCTCTATTGTGTTCAGCCTTTTCATTTAGTCCTTGTGCTTATGTTCCTTTAAAGAGTCCCTCACACACTGTTCTTTCAACTTGCCTAAATCCCATATCCTTGTATTCCTGCCTTTCTTCAATTTGTTCAACTTCAGATGGCATATCATGACCAACAAGTTGTGGTCAGAGTCCACGTCTGCTTCTGAGAAAGTTTTTCGGTGCAACACCTGATTTCTAATTCTCTGCCTAATCATTATGCAGTCTATTTGATACCTTCCAGCGTCTCCAGGTCTCGTCCACGTAAACAGCCGTCGTTTGTAGTGTTTGAACCAAGTATTAGCAAGGAATATATTGTATTTTTTTCAATTTGTTTACGTCGCACTGGCACAGATAGGTGTTATGACGACGATGGGATAGGAAAGGCCTAGAAGTGGGAAGGAAGCCACCGTGGCCTATATTAAGCTACAGTCCCAGCATTAGCCTAGTGTGAAAATGGGAAACCACGGAAAGCCATCTTCAGGACCGCCGACAGTGGGGCTCGAACCCACTATCTGCCGGATGCAAGCTCACAGCTACGCACCCCTGACCGCACGGCCAACTCACCCGCTAGGACTAAATTATGACCAGTGCATAATTCAACCAGCCGGCTTCCTCTTTCATTCCTTTGTCCCAATCCGAATTTTCCTACTGTATTACCTTCTCCTCCTTGCCCTACCATTCCATTCCAGGCTCCCATCACAATAAGATTCTTTTACATATTGTATTATAACTTCTATATCCTCATACATTCTTTCAATTTCCTCATCATCTGCTGAACTAGTAGGCATATACAGTAGAACTGCACTATTGTGATGGGCATTGGTTTGGTGTCTATTTTGACAACAATAATCCTTTCACTATGCTAGTCATAGTAGCTTACCCGCTGCCCTATTTTTTTATTAATTATTAGACCAACTACTGCATTTCCCATGTTTGATTTTGTGTTGATAATTCGGTAGTCGCATCCCTGGATTAGGCGGCAGCGCACCGGCCTCTCACCGCTGGATACCTGGTTCAAATCCCGGTCACTCCATGTGAGATTTGTGCTGGACAAAACGAAGGCGGGACAGGTCTTTCTCCGGGTACTCCGGTTTTCCCTGTCATCTTTCATTCCAGCAACACTCTCCATTAACATTTCGTTTCATCTGTCAGTCATTTATCATTGCCCCAGGGGAGTGCGACAGACTTCGGCATCCGGCACAATTCCTATCCTCGCCACTAGATGAGGGCTTCATTCATTCCATTCCTGACACTGTCGAATGACTGGAAACAGGCTGTGGATTTTCAATTCTGTAGTCACCTGACCAAAAATCCTGCTCTTCCTGCCAGCGTAATTCACTTATACCAACTACATCTAACTTTATCTATCCATCTCCCTTTTCAGATTCTCTAACCTACCACAACGACTCAAACTTCTAACATTCCACGCTCCGACTCGCAGAATATCAGTATCCATCTTCCTGATGATTGCCCCCTCTCGTGTAGTCCCCACCCGGAGGTCCGAAATGGGGACTATTTTCCCACCGGAATATTTTATCCTTGAGGAAACCATCATCAGTACATCATTCACAAAAAAGACTGCATGTCCTCGGGAGTTATTTACGGCTGTAGTTTTCCGCTGCTTTCAGCCGTGTAGCAGTATCAATACAACTAAGCTATGTTGAGTATTATTACAAGGCCATATCAGTCATTCATCCAGACTGTCACTCTTGCATCTTCCAAAAAGTTGCCACTCCCCGCCCCTTTCGATGAACCATTCGTTAGTCTGGTTTCTCGACAGATACCCTTCGGATAAGGTTGTACCTGCGGCTCGGCTGTCTGCCTCATTGGGACACGCAAGCCTCCCCAGCGCGGCAAGATCACATGGTTCGCAGGGGAGGATTTCCGTAGTATCCCACTTCTTCTCCTAACTGAAAGCCGTGGCTGCTTTCTTCCCTTTTCCTTCTCTATCCCTTCCAATCTTCTCATCCCCCACAAGGATCCTCTTCAGCAAAGCAGGTGAAGCCGCCTGGGCGAAGTTCTGGTCCTCCTACCTAGTTGTACCCCACCAAATGTCTCATCCCGCGGGACACTGCCATTGAGGCGGTAGAGGTGGGATCCCTCGCTGAGTCAGAAGGAAAGACCAACCCTGAAGGGTAAACAGATGAATTTTGTTTTTAAATTCCAGTAGAGTTTCTATTAAATTTGCACATGGTAGAAAATGAATGATTTTCTGAACTGTTGTTAGGCCGGTGAAATCGGAGGTGAAGTGAAGAGGTGGGCTTTAATAGTCGTGGAGATAATGTCTGCGGTATACGACTCTTGTTGGCTTCCGCCAAGACCTAGTTCTAAGTTAGTGATATATATCTTACTGTAACTAAGCTGGTTCGAACTGGATACGAGCCTATGGACTCTGCATTTCGATCGAGAACTTCGCACGGGTCTGATCAGCGATTGTTTATAAATGACATCACCGACACGCATCTTCATGTTGATCGTTCACAATATAGCGGTAATAAATTGGCATACTTGTGTTAAATTAAATATACTATAGATAATATTGGATACTTCCGTATTCTCCCGTACTAAACTTAGAAACCTGTTGACAGTAGCAGACCTGGCGGTCCGACCTTAAACTATAAAAATTGAAATTTAAAATTGATAGAAATTGTTACGCAAATATCGTGGTTTCCAATGGTGTAAGAAGGTGCAAGCTTGAATGGGTGGACAGAGAAAAGATGAAAACATAATATTTAAAAAAAGTTGAAATTTTATTTCTTTTCTTTCTTTTATTCTGAATTTAATATTGATAAATAATATGAATGAACAACAACAAATAACAGTTAAATAGAATAATGCTGATCTTGTTAGCTTATATAACAAGAATGACTTAAAGTCAAAATTCAGGTACACAATAATTCGCAAAGAACGAGCTTGTAGCTCCAAAGTTATACTATTTCAAAGAGCACTTTCGCTCCACTCACTCACATTGTGTAGTAATTTGAGTTTCAAACATTAATACAATACAGCCTCTCCGAGGCACCAATTTCTTATCCAAATTTACACCAGCTAACTTCGAAAACAGTGTTTACTGCCTTTCTGCATGACAGTCTGATCCACACTTGTGTATAAATAACTAGAATTTAAACAGGGGCAATAATTGTCCATTCTAAATGGCCTAAATGTACAAAAAAATGTTTAATATAATCGGTCATGAACAAAATGCTAGGAGGCAAAACACTTGCTCTCCTTTTGAAGTACACTTAAAACCCTATGTGGGCTTATGGCTCGAAGTTACAGAGGCTAAGCCCATACTACAGAGGGTGACTAGATGGCGAAATACTAAGTTCCAAAATGGTTTGAAGAATTAAGAGTTTTAGAAAATCGTAGTCACCCCCATACCAAGTTGAATGGGAATTAATAGAGGGTGAACGCTTTTTATTCCCTAAGTTAGGTATTTCCCAGCAGAAATTTGAATAGAGCCATTAGACTTGCCTGAAAATTTATATTTAAAAGGAGATACATTACGAAAGAAGTTTGAAACTTTCCCCTCAAGTTAACTTCCTGGAGGTATCACATGTTTGCCAATACCTTGAGCTGGTGGGCCTTCCAACGACGGACAAGGCTTCCCGTGCCTCCACTTACACCGTATGCACTCTGAGACTGGAGCGACGAAGATGACAAAATGGCCCAATAGCGCCACCTTATAGCAGATGGTAAAGTTCCCGCACTTCTAGGCTGAATACCTGTATACACCCCTAATTTTAATTGGCTGCAAAAATATTTACAGAAATTTCTGATTGGTTAATAACTTAATGACGAAGAAAGTGATTGAAGTGCTAGTAACCTTCGCTCACATAAAGCAATCTACAAACACTTCAGGTCCACAAATCTTGAAAATAGAACATTCCCTTAAAAATAATTGTCCATCCTCCCGCCAGAGGGGGCACATAGGTTGATAATAGAGACATCTAAGGATTAAAGGGCCAAAACTTCTTCATATACGCAGTTTACGTTTCCCAACACAGATGGCCTTCTGGAAGGCGCACAGTTCAAATGAACGGAGGTGTACCTCCGGTACACAAATATTGAAACTAAATAATGATTATTGCTTTGTTCTACTACGAAAGTTCGTTGTTAATACTGATAGAAATAATGAAATTTAATCATGTTTTCATTTTGTCCGAATCCTTGGCTTAATAGTCACCGTTGAGGCCTTCAGTTCAGAAGATTCGGAATTCGATTCCCGGCCGGATCGGGGATTTTAATCGCGTAAAATTAGTCTAATTAGGCTCAGGGACTGGGTGTTTGTTCCAACACGTTTCTCTTCATATTCATACGACGCACTACACATCCATCCACCACAGAAACATGCGATACTGATTACTAGACCTCGGATTTTCAGATACTTAAATGTTATTTTAGCTGCCTAAAATAGACTCTCGAATAGATTATAAAATATTTTTATGCAGCTTCAATTCAATTTTACGTAGTTTAATATACATTAATTAAAATACCAATTTATTTTACTAAAGTGATAATAACTCCTTATGGGGAAATCTAAAAGAAGTTTTACTCACCTCTTCTCGGCAAACATCACAGAATATAATTTTACTATCCGATTTGAAACGGAAAATGTCCTGTAACCACTTTTTAATTAAAGACGACTTGGAACCTGACACTTTAGGCATGATCTATAATGTATTGTGTACTACTACACTCGCTTTCAAGGCCGTCCCGCTAGGTGCGCTGGCAATCCAAGTCTTGCGATATCTCGCAAAGTGGCACGTATTCTCTATAGTGCATTTGGTTAAATGACTCTCTTCGAGGTAATGGCGTAACAATAGGGCCTGCAATGCAGGTGGACCCGGAGTTTTTGGGGCCCACAGACTTGGCCAGAAAAGTAAATAAATGAATACGTAAGTTTATCCGAATGCCAGTCTGTACGGGGAAGGTTGCATCGTGAATACATCCCTCCACATAGAGTTGGTGTCATGAAGGACATCCGGCCGTGAAAGTAGTTCAAGTCCATATGAGAAGCTTATTTTCCAAAGGGTACCAAATATAAAATAAAAATTTTACAGGACCTGGAAAAAAACACTCAGAATGTAAATTTCAAATTAATATTAATTCTATGATTCGATAGAGTAAATGCAAAGTATTTCTGTTAAAATGTTTATAGGCTAAGAAATGTTCAAGAAAACGGATGCATTTGGTACTTTTTGGCACTTATAAACTCTACTTCTTTTTTTGCTACTGTTTTAAATTTTCACTAACACATCAAAGGTTTCGGGCGACAGAAAGTTGTGAAAGGGTTAGGATTGAGAAGGTAGCGGCCGTAATTAAGGTACAGCCCCAGCATTTGCCTGGTGTGAAAATGAGAAAACATGGAAAACCATCTTCAGGATTGCTGACGATGAGTTTCGAACACATTATCTCCCGAATGCAAGCTCGCAGCCGCACGGCCAACTTGCTTGGTACTTAAATTTCCATTTGAAGGGCATAAATTCACTATGTCACCAAAAAACTTACTGTATTTAAATATACAATGATCTAAATTACTTATTTACAGTGAACGCACAGAAATATTATATGAAATCATCGAACACAACAATATAAATTACGCACAGTGTCTGCTTTTCTGCTGGACAATGCGGAGGCCGGACAAGTATTTCTCCCGGTAGGTACTCCATGGTCGTTCGAGTGGGGGATGTGGGTGGAGCAAATACCAGTCCCGATATCTCCCGTTTCCGTATCCAAGGACATAGCCATCCCTCACCTCCATGTCTGTCTAACATATTATTTATAAACAATAAAAATAATATCGGTGACAGCTTACAACCTTGTCTCACACCCCTCGTACATTCAATACACTTACTCAGCCCACCCCTCTATAATTTAATCATCACCATTACTTTCTCATATATTCCTTCTATTGTCATCCTCATTTTCTTCGATAACCCAATATCCCTTAATCTAGTAAATAGCGCCTCCCTATTCATTGCAACGAAGGCTTTCTCTAAATCTATTGCTGCTACATATAATCTCATCCCTGCTATCTTCACATGCTTCGTAATTAAAGTATGCATAATCCATACATTATCCATCGTACTTCTCTCTTTTCTAAACCCATTTAGATACTCCGATATCCTTCCATACTTCTCTGCCCAATTTTTAATCATATTGGCTAGAATTCCTGTATGTATCTTCGACAACGAGTCAAGGAGTGTTATTCCTCTATAATTATTTGGATCACTTCGACTCCCTTTATTCTTGTATATAGGACATAATACTCTCTTCTCCGCTCGCTAGGAAATTTCGCCGTTTCCCATATCTTGTTAAAAAATTTAACCATCACCTTCAACATCGATTCATTTGCCCCTACTTCCTCCCATAACCTGTTAGTAATATCGTTCGCCCCACCCGCTCTTTTAGTTTTTGCTTTACTTAACACAGTAATTGCTTCCTGTCTTGTTATCTCTTCATCTAGTAACTGTTCTCCTACTTGTAATCCTCTTACAATATAAGTCTTGCCCATATCCCCGTGACAGTCTCCCCTCCCACCCAAAAAAACCTGTAAAATATCCTACCCACTCATTTTCCCCTATAATTGTGGAACAGGGTTTCACACGCGTAAGTGGCTTACGGGAGGGTTATGGTTCTATAGTATTGGATCTTAGTATCTATTGACAGGCATATCTTATTGTACATTGAACAGTTTAGAAATTTATATTATTTTCATTTTGTTAGTTCTATTTGTGTATGTTTCTTTCTAGTTTAATTTCTCTGTGATGATTTCTCCAAGTTACATAAATAGTAGACCTATGTTAATTTTTAGATTGTTTATGGAAACTTTCTTTATGCTCAGGGAATTTCATGGGCAAAATTCGTAAATATTTCTTAAAAGGCACTTATGAATCATATGCTTGCATTGTGTTCGTCGGATGGAAACTGTTAGCCTCTGTGCGTTACGTCATCAGAGCTACAGTACGGCGTGAACATCACCGAGGTAATGGTACTATGAACAACAAAGGTGAAAGAATAGAGCCTTATACAACCCCTGTAACTAATCTGAGCCAAGAACTAATTCTGACATACATTGTAGCTACTGACAGAGTACTAATATAAATGCCTTGGATTGTCTGTAATGACCTACCAACAGTCACATAATCCTCCAGTACAGCTTGTTGTATACATTCCGTATTTAATCTGTTTCAGGCATCATGGAGGTGGGAAGACTCGTGCTGTGGGTCGCCGCAATTGCTATTTCCACCACGCTCGTTCAGGGCTGTCCAAGTGGATGTATCTGCAGTCAGACGGCACTAGTATATAGCTACAGGATACGTGCTACTTGCAGCAATTTGGGACTCAGCGAAGTTCCTTCAGAAGATGACATGTGGGAAAATGATAGGATATCCGTAATGCAGTTAGTTTCCAATAATATATCAGTCATCACTAATCTTAGTTTCTACAATATGGACAATTTGGTCGCCATCGATTTAGAACAGAATCAAATAAGTGAAGTTGAATCTGGTGCTTTTGCAAGATTGATATGGTTGACCGCTTTAGATATGAGCAAAAATAAGATTACTTACCTGCATCCTGAAACATTTATAAACAATGATAAGTTACTTTTCCTAGATTTGAGTTATAATATGCTGAGCGTCCCCACAGATAACGCTTTTCTTATCAGTGACAGTCCATTAATTATACGACTAGCTGCATGTAATTTACAACATGTTTCAGAGATAACATTTTCCCGAGTTCCAAATCTGTTGACATTAGACTTGAGCTCAAACAATTTACAAGATTTTAATTTAACTATACTCGACGATAAAGAATTTATCAAAGTATTTGTTATAAGAAACAACTCTCAAGTTTTATCCATAGAAGGAAGCTTTCCGTCAGCACTAGAGAAGCTAGACTTCAGCGGAACAGTCTTCGATCTCAAGAAAATATCATTTCCGCACCGTAATAGCTTGGAAATGTTAAATTTGAATGGCTGCAATTTAACTGAACTTCCAAAGAGGATATTGGAAAGATTAACTAACCTAGAAGAGCTTCAACTTAACAACAATAATATTACACACTTCGATACTGCAACAATAAATATCTTCCGTGATTTACGTCGACTTCAACTGAAAAATAACTCCATTAGCTCTATTGAAATAAACACCTTTGACGAGACTTATATATGGAAATTGGTCCTCAGTGGAAACCCCATAGACTTTCCGGATTCAGGCCCGTTCCTTAAAGCGCCAGTCTTACAGGAACTGGAAATGAAGTCATGTTTTATCTCCCACATTGGAAATGATTCATTTCAAGAAATGAAAAGCCTTAATTATATAGATCTTAGCTATAATAACATTAAACTAATCAGTCGTGATGCCTTCATTGGACTTCAGGAACTCACAACATTGCTGCTTCAAAATAATGAAATAGTCACGATAGAGAGGGACTCATTCCTTCACAACATAAAATTAACAACATTGAACTTATCTGGAAACCCCTTAGTTATACCTAGTGATGTTCCTCTGTTGTCTGCCCCTTCGTTAAAAACATTAGCTCTAGTGGCGTGTGGATTCACACGGCTTCCTCTAAAAGTATTTTCTCACTCCCTTCACTTAAATACTTTGGACATTTCAAATAATAAGCTTCAGTTCATCGATGTTAAAGTGTTCTCCAAGATGAAGACACTTCAATCTTTGAATATGTCCAATAATCCCTTCACCTGTGATTATCAACTCCGTCCGCTTTGGTTGTTGTGTCTGGACAGAAATATAAACTGCTCTGCCTCTTGTGGTCCAGAGAAGGGATCATGGATTGTTTTGGAGGATGTTACTCCACCTGAAGGAACAGAAGACATTTCCACAACAACGGACGCCACAGCCACGCAGCCCGCCATTGGTGATTCTAAAAGTGAGAAACAATACTCCAGTGGTCAAAGTGTTGCTTCTGCCGTAATGTTGATGCTAAGTTTGGGATTCATTGTGGGTGTAGTGGTGGGTTTCATATCTGGTTGTTTGTTTCTCCAAAAATATCTTGGAATTAATCGGCGTGAGGACGCTGTATATCATTCTGTGGCTTCAGAGTCAATTACTGCAGAAAGCCTACAAAATTTGTGTGTTAATGACACGAGTTGACTGAAATTGATTACTAGAAATAAACGAATAGAACTAGGAACCACTATTTCTTTTTATTTATGAATAACTGTTTCTTGGAACTAAGTCTTCCAGTTACAAAACTCGTCATGTTCATATTTCCCCTGAAATGAATCATGAACTCCATTTCCAACCGTTCACGAAAATATACGTCCAAATATTGAAATAGATGTGCAAAATTTAGCTCAGTGGCGAGGCGTGATTTCACAGATCTCTAAGCAATAATTGCGAGCTGAAATGCTTCGTTAGCTTCCGAGGGGAATTTATATGCAGTATGCGTGCACGCATGCCTATTACTATTTAATAACTACATACTTGCAATAATATTAATAAGTATTGTATAACATACAGGGTGGTGTCGTAAACAACATCAACGGGGTATTCGAGTTGCAGAGTATTGGTCATACCGGTAAATAATTTGAAAAAAAACCGACATATTGTTACCTGTTGTAGTAAGTCAATCACATCCTTTCGAAGATTTATTCAAATGAGATTTGCCAGTTGGTGTTGCTTAATCTGCCCCGGTCTAGGAAGCCAAGAATAAGGGTCATGAGGTTTCGTCGTGCTGACCACACGACACCTCGTAATCTGCAGGCCTTCCGGCTGAGCAGCGGTCACTTGGTAGACCAAGGCCCTTCAGTGCTCTAGTGCCATGGGGTCTGGCGAGTTGCTTATTCTGCACGTGGCTTAAAACCGGTTTGTGGGTACCAGTCGCAGAATAGGCACCGGTACTGCAGTTCGAGTCGAAGTCCACTGTTCGCATACTGCACGTCTGCTTGACTAATATTTCCGAAAGTGACCGTTTGGCTTTCAGCTGCCGATGCCGAGAAATTAGCAGGAAAGTCAAACGCAACGTGGGTTTCAGCTGGTGTCACGGTTATGTTGCTACGGTGCGATATTGTCAGCTCGCAGGCCGATCTTCCGATTCCCCCCCCCCCCCTAGAGAGAGGTTCTTCAGTTCGTGCTCTAAATGCGGTTTTAAAACCAATGGTAGATTTGGCAACACCGCCTCTAAAAGTTCATTTGAATTCACTCAAGAAGAGAGTTGATTGGTTAAATTCAGCATCTGATATGATGACAAACGTGCGAGATATCGAATTGTATTTTTCATATTATTTATCAGTACGACCAACACCGTAACGTTTATATTCCCTGTTCCTGGTGTTTCTCTTTTTTGCAAGTTGCTTTACGTCGCTCCGACACAGATAGATCTTATGGCGACGTTAGGACAAGAAAGGGTTAGGAATGAGAAGAAAGCAGCCATGGTCTTAATTAAGGTACAGCCCCAGCATTTTCCTGGTGAGAAAATGTGAAACACGGAAAACCATCTTCAGGGCTGCCGACAGTGGGGTTCGAACCCACTATCTCCCGAATACTGGATACTGGCCGCACTTAAGCGACTGCACTTATCGAGCTCGGTCCTGTTGATTCCGAACAAATGGTATGTAAATATTATTGTAAATTATTTGCATCTGTGCCTCCTGACTTGGCCGAAATATCTTTCTGAGAAGAAAACAAAAATGAGGCCAGCAGTAGAACCTACACAATTACATACATTCACACAACCATCAGTAGCCTCGTAATTATGACTTTTCAGTTATCGTGACAAAATGATTGTTTTTCAATTTAAATTTGGAATTAACGTACGCATGAGGTCGTTGAGTATGAAAAGGCTGTCAAGGAAACTGACACTCAAAGGATGTGCTATTAAACACATTGTAATTAACAAGTATTGACTATTGCTTATCAAGAAGGAAGGATTCTCAGAAGGTAGAATGTCCCTCTTATCACCACCTCGACAATATTGTTTTCGTGGAATTGAAATTTCCTCATGATATCCACCATTAATTAGACGAGATGAGTGGAAGTGTGGGGTGCGGAGATTGGCGGCCAGGGTGATAAAGGAGTGCTTTGTTCAGCGGAAGGTCATGGGTTCGATTACTTGTCAGGAAGTCGAACAGATTAGAAATGAGTCTTCACTTCTGGAGTGACAGGTGGTGTTTACTCAGCCTGCACCAGAAATGAGTTGTAGGTTATTTTCTGGGTGCAACTTCAAACAGTCAATCAATCAATCGATCAATCAATCAATTAATCAATCAATCAATCAATCAATCAATTAATCAATCAATCAATCAATCGTCAATCAATCAATCGATCGATCAATCAATCAATCAATCAATCAATCAATCAACCTATCTATCCATCTATCTATCTATCAATCAATCAATCAATTAGGCATTCATTCAAACAATCAATCAATCTCTTAATCAATACCTATCCGTTATTTGCCTAGTAACTTTTAAATGATTTCAAAGAATTTGGAAATTTATCGAACATCTTCCTTGACAAATTCCTCTAGTCCCTGAATCCTCTGCATTAAAAGATATTTGCCCCAGTTTGTCTATTTGAATACCAACTTTATCTTCATTTTCAATTTCCTACTTTTTAAGACGTGTTCGTCTGGTAAGGACATTCCTCGCCATCTCTCCGCTGCCAGCTCGGAACATAACGCTTAGTCGAGCAGCTCGTCTCCTAACTCCCAAGCCTTCTCAGCCATAAGTTTGCAACCTTTTCATACCACTACTCTTTTGTCGGAAATCACCCAAAACAACTCGCGCTCCTTCCTTTTGGATACTTTCCAGTTATGGAATCATACTCCTACCAGCGATTTTCCAGACCCATCCTTCACGTCTCCTTCACGTCTTTACTACAAGCACTAAACACCCTCATATCAATATGAAGTGATGTCTAACCTTTGTTAATGTGATTACTCAAATTAAGCTATTTTCTTATATTAACACCTAGGTACTTAATAGTGCTATTGAGATTAGAAGTTGCGGAAGCCTTTACCTTCCACTCTTCCGAAGGAATTCAGGACTCAATTGACGTTATATTGCTCCTTTAGTCAAGGAAATAAATTTTGGACTACTATTAACTTTGGACTTGTATTCTTATTGAATATTTAAAATACTAACAAAACAATACTCTGTTTCACTATTTGAAATTCTATAAAATCGAACATTAACTACAATCATTCTTTTAAGGTTACTGCATCGAGACTCTGGAATACACTCCCAACGGATATTCGGAACTTTACTTCCTCTCATACATTTAAATCTGCTCGCCGTTCCTAGGCATATATAACTGAGGTGTGTGAGTCATCGTGTATATGTTGTGTTGATGGGTTTTCTTTTATATATTGTTATTTATATATTTCCTCTTTGTATTATTTTTATCGTAGCGGCGATTGGTAATTAGAAGTGATGGGGTAAAATAATGTACAGACAAGAAAAGTACCAGGGTTTGTGGGATATAACGCATGTAGGGCGAGGGTATAAGAACTGGAAAAACTCTACAAAATGGTAAGCTGAGTGAATTTCGAGGTAAAGTTTGACAGTTCACCAACTTAAGTGCAGTGAAAATATTTTATTTTGAGATTTTGATTTTGATTGAAATATATGCAATAAATCTTTCACCAAACGATCAATGTTACACACTGAGGCGTACAGTACAAGGTTACATACATACTTATTGACTGATTATTACCTTATTCAACACATGTCAGGTGTAAGAAAACAAAAGAGTACACTTACGACGAACAATGAGATTACAATACCATATGAGGAGGTTATGTTGAATTTAGAGAGGTATTTCCTTATTCCACTTCGTTTGTGATACACTCTTTCAGTGTGGTTGATTTATCATTCTAAATGTTTATTCAGATGAGAGCCTGTATTCTATTTACTTCCTCATGTAATCACTGGTAAAGAACATACATAGCATAAAAAGAATACGCTGTTCAAATATTTTTGATTTGAAAGTTTGTAAGTGAATGACACAGATAAAGTTACTTAAATATTTTCATTTACAATAAGTCCTGAAGTAGCAAGCCTAGACACTGTACCAATATGGATACATTTGTGAAGGTCATAAAATTAAATTGTATTTAATGTAAGCTTCCTGTTACAGTGTAATTGCTTTATTGATCTCATTGTTTTTGTATTGTATTTATTATTAATGGTGTCGTGCATATGCACGACGCATATCTTTAATTTATCTGAGAATAAAATTGATAATTTAAAGTAAAACGCTTTCATGTTATTTCCCAAATAAGACATACCAACTTTTTCGTAGCTCCTTACTTCTGACTAATATTCAAATTCCTCCTGAATTTAAAACCAAGCGAATTCTGGGGTTGTACCTTAATTACGGTCACGGTCACTTGCTTCCCACCCCTAGCCGTTTCCTATCCCATCGCCGTGTATCGGTATGACGTAAAGCAGATTGTAGAAATAAATAAAAGAACGCCTATTTATATCTCCTGAGTGACAAACTGAATCGATCAACACAGTCAAAGTACAGCATATGGTATATGTTTGGCCTCATCTTCAATTAACAAATATCATGACTGTTTGGCTGCAATACGGGAGTTTCACAGAATGTAGCTTAAATATAGTGGAACATGCCTGAACGGCCACCTACAATTAGCAGACACCTCAATAAATGGCCATATTTCTCCGGAACTGACTAATTTTCCCATAACCTTGTAATGATATCGCCTCCTTTATAAGGTCACACCACACTGCGGTCAACGGCCAGACACATTTCCCAAACTGACCTAAGGAAACGGTTTGTCGTATCAGCTCCGAATATTCTGTTCATCCGTGAGACACTCATATAGTGCATCAGTTTCTCTTTTGTTACGCAAGAGAGACAATCCACCCGATAGCCGCCCCCATTAGGGAATCGATAGATCGACCTTCTAATCACTTCATATTATTTTTGGATTAAGCTGGGCTTGAGTTATCTTGTATCACTTTGTAAATCATGTGTCATTTTATAAATCATGTATAATTTTATAAATATGTATATGTCTTCAAGAGAGTCACGCCATTCGTGATATTTGGATAGCTGTAACGCGTATGTATTAATTTAACCGTTGTAACCAATGTAACCGTCCAGGCTTCACCAGCCAAACTAATTTATTATACTATCATTTTACGTCATATCATTTGATATCAAGTTTATCCGCCATCGGCAATTATTCGTAATAACATATTTATTATACGTCAATCATTTCTAATAAGGCTTTTTGAATCACATTGTATATATTAGAACATCATTTATTATTTAACTTATTATTCATATTATAGCTCGGAATTCATTATGTACTGTAAATATGGTCAATATGTTGAGACATAGTTGTTATCATTTCATCTCATACTTGTGTATTCGGAAAAGGTTATTCTTGAGCGGGGAAATTGCGTGACTCACTTGGGTTAAACTCATGAGCAAGGCAGTAAACAGTGACCCGCGCGCGAGGCTTGCATACCAGCAGACTACATCATCGCCACGCCTACTGGTCTTGTCAAGAAGAAAGAAGAGGGAGATGATAATGCGATCTACGAATCAGATACTTCGTTGTATATGAGTTTTGAGATTGAACTGTTACCAAGAGTGGGGGTGAGCCCGGATATAAAGAGACTCTCAACACGAGAACGGGACCTAACTACCTAACTACCTACTATTACAACTGTGAACTGTGAACTGTGAACATCTACTTGGAACGACGTTATTGATTTTGAGACAGTGTGTGGTCTCTCAGAGATATAGTTATTTTGTACAGTGTGTTGTCGCTTCTACATTTTACTCAGCTGCGGTCATGTTATCGGATCTGCGTGAGACGAAACAAGCTTACGGCTTGTGTTATATTCAGTAAATCTTCTGGACGAAGAACTATGTTTAGTTCAAGTCCATGGAATTTGGTACAAGTCTGTACCGTATAAATAGTATAGCTCAGTTGGATTGAGGTTTTACTAACATGGAAAAATTCATATCTCTGAATTTTCTCCTCATACGATCAACGCTGATCAGTTTTTACAAGTACAGGACCAATGTCTAACTTAAAGACTAGGCAAATAGGGAGTGCTAGTCCAGATAGCCCGTACCACATCAGAGAAGGAAGGATGTCCATGGAGCCAATTCTACATCGAGAAGAAGAGAACGAGTACCACGGAAACCAGATGACTTCAACGGAAACTGCAATTGGTGAGCTCCAATTAGATAAAGCAAGCAATATTAATTTGAATAACGTAAATTCTAAATCCCTCCACGCTTTAAGGAACTTTTCCGATTCATCTAATTATTTGTATAATAAGTTCATTTGTATTTATATTGCGTTAATTTTCTTTCTTAAGCGATACTTAATGGTTAATTATTCAAAATCCTACCCCTGTGATTTAAGTATAAGTCTCTATGCTAGTAAACATAAATTTTGGTTTACAGTTTTGTTTAAAACTGTAACCCTGGCGCCCAAACATCACATAGAGAAATGGGAAACCATGGAATGTTAATTGTTTCTATTCGCGTGGCAATTTGCGGGCAAGCCACATATAGTTTATTTGATATTCGTGTGTCCCAAGGTAATAACTTTCATCTCCCCAAGTGTTTTGAAGAGGAGAGCGAACAGTTACACCAGCTATAGTATCTGATTTTATTAGATTACGGTTTCATTTGAACGGCTAATAAGTGCTGCACAGGTTCTTCTATCATATTTTGCCAGGATTCAAAGCCGAGATGTTCAGACTGAGAGTGTGGATAGAGGTATCCATAAGCCTTCCAAGTTATACCTCTATTAGCTATACATACGTATTATACCTCACACCACTTCCCAAGTGCTATAAGAACGATGTATATTCTCTATCTTAGACAAATTCTTTTTTTATAAGCAATGCATTCTTATTACCCTTTACACCACCTCCCTGGTTTCATTCGAACGAGATATCGTCGCCATCTTAGAGCTCACCACCGAATACATGATATTTCTCGCCAAAGTTATTCCTATATAGGCAATTCATACATATTGAACATTTTTCTAACACACTACTACAGTAACACAGGCCGTCAAAAAAAATCTGCATACCTACAAGTACATAGGGGTGATAAGCACGATGTTACAAAGCTCTTAATAAAACCAACATAAAATAATGGTTCCTTCATAAGAAAGCAGATTACTTTCTATACAGGTAATGTATAGCAGCCATCATGCTTAGTAGCCCAAGCCTACAAACTACTGCAGGTAAGGGCGTCCGATTAAGAAAAAGGAGAAGCTGCCACAATTTTCAGAAATTCTCCCCCTTCCGGGGTCTTTAAATTTGGCAATCCCTCTGTCAGTCTGGCAAATAGCCGCCATCTTGCCTAGTTAGGGGCGTATTCAGGCCTGTAAGAGCCTGCACACATAGCCAACCATCGTACTCAGCAAATCGCCCACTCCCAGTCTGTAAAGATAGTAATCCCTCTTTCAGATTAGCACACCTGTAGCTACTTAGTTTTCAAAGCAACCCACCAGAGTGCAGCACACGACCCTACGTTGCGTGACAGCTGCCAATCACGACCGTGCCCGATTTTCATTTTGCCCACCAACACAATTTCAAATTTCCCGCTCTTTAAACGCAGGCCCCTCAGAAAATCAGAAGCCAGCTCATGCTCTGACGTCATCAGTCACGTGACCAGCAACAGCCAACAACCAATCAGCGTTCGGCCCACTATTTCCCTATACTCCCTAGTAATAAATCTAAAAACAATCACTCAATACTAATTCCAGACAATTAATTATTATGTTGCATCATAGAACAAAATACACCATCTTTAAACAATCAGTTGATACTCATTTATGAAAGTGAGGATAATTTTCCAAGGAATATAACGCCAGAATGTATCATAAATATTCCTTGCTACGCTAAGTTCCATGCTGTATCATAAATCAAATTACGCCACCTATAAATAATCAACACAGAGTGGCTCCAATTACGGGTGACTTAAACAAGATACAGTTTAAAAGACCTTTAACGAAAGAAATTGAAATAATATGTAGGAAACAAATAAACATGTGGAAAGTTACGAGAAACCTGTATATATTTAAAAAGTTTACAAAAAGAGCTTTGTCCACTCCTGGACCGATTTACTTAATTCTCTTCTTATTCTCTACAGAATTACTTGCCGGTAAATCATCAAACATTGATAGGTCCTTAAGTCCACTCATCTTTGAGTAATCCTAAAATCAAATCACTAAATGACGCCTCCAATAATTGCAGGCGAAGTCTCACCCTAGCCCGCAATACACTCTGTAGTTACCAGGTTGCAAAGCGACTTACATTTCCATTAATATTCTGATATATGTGATTTTCATCCTTAAAATGTGATTGCTTGCAGACATGTTTGATTACAACTTGTCAAGCCGGAGAGTATACATTTTCTCTGATCATAAATAATACTACTCTCTGGTAAATACTCTTTGATAATCTGACCTTCCCCAGCTAGTAAATATACTTAAGATTTGACAGAACGTTCCCAATAACTTACATGCTCCTAAGAGAAAAACAGTCGGCGTACACGCAGACGGGAAGGCATCAAGTAGACTAGCCTTCTGCACGACCATTAATAAAGCACAGGGACAAACTATTGGAAAAATATGTGTCTACTTACCTTAAATAGTATTCAGTCAATCCCAATTATATGTTGCAATATCTCGGGCAAGACTGTTTGAAAATACGCCTGAATGTTCGAATATTACCTGGTATGAAGTGTTATAAACCTCACTACGAAGGAATCGCGTATTACTTGTCGGTATTAAATTTTCAGAAATCTATTGAAAAGTGCAAGCAAAACAATGTGAATACGACAGGCAAGTTATATGATCTATTTATAATGAAAACAGCTGGAGTTCGCTAGTATGTTTGAAATTATACTATACGCAATAAAGTAAACTACCTCTAAAGGAAAGTAAGCACCTTACTAACTAATGAAAAGTAAACAAACAAATCACATACAAAATTTACATTCCATCGCAAGACTGGCCATTTAATATATAGTAATTACTTCCATAGTAAACTTTCCTTAGTAATTTGATAAAACTGTTAGACCATGAGCGAATTTTAAAATCATACTTACCAACCGTATGTTGTAAATGAAGATACGTTGCGCACATCCTAACTAGCGGTGACTATCAGAAAAATACTGTTTAGGAAATTAGAATCATTAAGAGCTGCCCGAACCTTAAATTTCCTTTTCAGGCATTGAAGGGCATTTCTTGTGGAAATAAGTGCTGTCTATTGAATGAATAACAAGTTTATGCTGAAAAATCTCGTATTTTCATTAATAATACGTAGTTAATCTCATTCAGAAATTCACTGTAATGGGTAATATCGCTTGTAATATAAATAACGTAGGAAAGGTTGCAGAACTTTACCAATCTGATTCTGGTAAGAATTAGTAGTTAAATTCATAATTTAGCACTTTGCTCTCTAAGTAGCTAGTTTACGCTAAACGTATAGTGTAGGATACCACTTCAGCAGTTCGCATATTTCAAAAACTGCTAAGGTGCCACGCTGTCTGTTTACTAGAGGATGAATGAACTTACCACTGTCGTCCATGCAACCAATTGTGGTAAATCTAACCCTTCAAAAGAATTACTTAGCAACGGATTCATTTCAGCTTTGAACTGAAAATATCTTGCTTAGACTACTGTCCATATCAACGACGAATATCGCTAACATGAAAGTATGAAATAAGTATTCCGATAAATAGAATATTATATGATTTTCAACATTCAATACTTAAATATGTATAAATAAAAATATTAGAACACATTTTGGACTGTTTGACCTTTTCAGCTATTAATTATAATATGTAATAAACTAATAAATAAATATGAAGTATTAAAAATAAATTTGTCGAAACCAATACGGACCCACATGGTTTATCAATTGGAAATAATTAACAACAGAGTTCAGTGACGATGGTGATGGTTATTATCATGATTGTCTTAAGGTGAAAATCTGCTTGGTCATCAGCCCATCTCGGCAAGGGAAATAGTGAAGATGGCTCCCAAAATGAGAAAAAATATCCTGAAGCAGCGAACGCTTGAAAAATGAGACAATAAGGTGTAATGAAAGGAGGAAGAAGGGCTCATTTTACATTGGATGCCCTAATATCACAAAGTCGGAAGAAAATATTTGTTCTTTCTTTTCTTAAATCCGACAAGACACAGCTTGACTATGTGCGCCACACTGGGCTGTGCTGCTCTGCCCTGGACTGCGGCCAACTGCGTCTCAATATGACCCGACAAAAGCGAGAAATGCTGTTTAGATAATAATTTGTGAAATTAATTGGCACTGTCCCTTGTTTCTTGTCGTCAGCTGGTATCGGTATGATACGAGTTGCAGTTTTAAGGTTTCTATATGAAATTACGCTCAGTGTAACAACAGTCAATAAAGAGAGAACATTAGTTAGAGGATAGTTTCTGTGTCTTCATTCGCAAGGCAACTTTCTAGATTGTTCCGTTATCTTAAGTTAACTACCGTGAAATCCGTTGGAGAGCTATAGTCGGTTCATACTGAACTTCCGTGTTGTTCCTATTGAATATTACACAAAATACTTGCATATTATTCTTCCCTTCTATCCGCATGTAAAGTGGTGATGAAAGTGAATAAAGCATTAGCTGATTGCTTGCGGCAATACCACACCCGGACGAAGTCTAATTCCATAACCTTCGTCAATCAATGTCAGTGATGTCGGCAGAGGGGGGGAGGGGGTTACGCTGCTCAAGCCCTACCCCATCCATTGTCCTAGAAACATTCGAAATAGTTAAATACAGGGATTCTGCGGCCTCCGCCTCCACAGGCTCCCAGGGGTCTCCTCCTCCGCCTCCGCAGGGGGGCCTTCCCAGGGGTCGCTCCTCAGCCCGTCTACAACAACGCATCGCTAACCTCACTGCTGCCATCTTGACGGGCCTAAACCTCAGTGCCGCCAACTTAACCTTACTAGCGCGAGATTTGAGTGCGTGCTTTCTGACAGCTGTCATCGACAACAACGCATCGCTAACCTCACTGTTGCTATCTTGACGGGCCTAAACTTTAGTGGTACCAACTTAACCTCACTAGCGCGAGATTTGAATAGGTAAACAAGGCCACGTGCTTTTTTGACAGCTGTCATCCGCCATCTTTAATCAGGAGAGCACCGTGCTGCACTGTTTACGGCACTGCCGGTAATTTAAAAAAATCCGTCAGCTGTCATCCACCATCTTGCATCGCAAACCTCAGTGGTGCACTCTTTAGCTACTTACCTTTGAGGAGGGCAATCTGAAAAATTATATTTGACAGCACCCATCTTTAATCAACAGAGCACCGTGCAGCCCTCTATAGCTACATACCTTTGAAATGTCGTGGCGCATAATTTGAAAAATGCATTTGACAGCAGCCATCGTTAATCAGCAGAGCATCGTGCTGCATTCTTTGAAATGTGGTGGAGGAAAATTCCAATCAGTCAATATCAATCAATCAATACTGATCTGCATTTACGGCAGTCGCCCAGGTGGCAGATTCCCTATCTGTTGCTTTCCTAACCTTTTCCTAAATGATTTCAAAGAAATTGCAAATTAATTGAACATCTCCCTTGGTAAGTTATTCCAATCCCTAACTCCCCTTCCTATAAATGAATATTTGCCCCAGTTTGTCCTCTTGAATTCCAACTTTATCTTCATATTGTGATCTTTCCTACTTTTATAAACGCCATTCAAACTTATTCGTCTACTAATGTCATTCCATGCCATCTCTCCGGTGACAGCTCGGAACATACCACTTAGTCGAGCAGCTCTTCTTCTTTCTCTCAATTCTTCCCAGCCCAAACTTTGCAAAATTTTTGTAACGCTACTCTTTTGTCGGAAATCACCCAGAACAAATCGAGCTGCTTTTCTTTGGATTTTTTCCAGTTCTTGAATCAGGTAATCCTGGTGAGGGGCCCATAAACTGGAACCATACTCTAGTTGGGGTATTACCAGAGACTTATATGCCCTCTCCTTTACATCCTTACTACAATCCCTAAACACCCTCATAACCATGTGCAGAGATCTGTACCCTTTATTTACAATCATATTTATGTGAATACCCCAATGAAGATCTTTCCTTATATTAACACCTAGGTACTTACAATGATCCCCAAAAGGAAATTTCACCCCCATCAACGCAGTAATTAAAACTGAGAGGACGTTTCCTATTTTTGACACTCACAACCTGACTTTTAACCCCGTTTATCAACATACCATTGCCCGCTGTCCATCTCACAACATTTTCGAGGTCATGTTGCAGTTGCTCACAATCTTGTAACTTATTTATCACTCTATAGAGAATAACATCATCCGCAAAAAGCCTTACCTCCGTTTCCACTCCTTTACTCATATCACTTATATATATAAGAAAACGTAAACGTCCGATAATACTGCCTTGAGGAATTCCCCTCTTAATTATTACAGGGTCAGATAAAGCTTCACCTACTCTAATTCTCTGAGATCTATTTTCTAGAAATATAGCAATCCATTCAGTTACTCTTTTGTCTAGTCCAATTGCACTCATTTTTGAGAGTTGTCTCCCATGATCCACCCTATCAAATTCTTCAGACAGGTCAATCGAGATACAGTCCATTTGACCTCCTGAATCCAAGTTATCTGCTATATCTTGCTGGAATCCTAAAAGTTGAGCTTCAGTGGAATAACCTTTCCTACAACCGAATTGCCTTCTATCGAACCACTTATTAATTTCACAAACATGTCTAATATAATCAGAAAGAATGCCTTCCCCAAGCTTACATACAATGCATGTCAAACTTACTGGCCAGTAATTTTCAGCTTTATGTCTATCACCCTTTCCTTTATACACAGGGGCTACTATAGCAACTCTCCATTCATCTGGTATAGCTCCCCCGACCAAACAATGATCAAATAAGTACTTCAGATATGGTACTATATCCCAACCCATTGTCTTTAGTATATCCCCAGAAATCTGATCAATTCCAGCCGCTTTTATAGTTTTCAACTTTTGTAACTTATTTTAAATGTCATCGTAATCATATGTGAATTTTATTACTTCTTTGGCCTTAGTCTCCTCCTCTATCTCGACATTATCCTTGTAACCACATGCTCTTGTTTGAAAACAAATCCACGTGCTTTGTCATGACAGCTGTCATCCGCCATCTTTAATCAAGAGAGCACCGTGCTGCCCTCTTTTGCTACTTACCATTGAAATGTGGTGACGGTTAATTCCACGTGCTCTTGTTTGGAAACAAATCCACCTGCTTTTTTGGCAGCTGTTATCCGCCATCTTTAGTCAACAGAGCATCGTGCTGCCCGCTTTA
Source organism: Anabrus simplex (assembly GCF_040414725.1). NCBI lineage: Eukaryota > Metazoa > Arthropoda > Insecta > Orthoptera > Tettigoniidae > Anabrus > Anabrus simplex. The sequence continues at coordinate 55,265,172 of NC_090273.1, read as the reverse complement.
GCTACTTACCTTTGAGGCGGGCAAATTAAAAAAATTCTATTTGACAAGCTGCCATCTTTAATCTACAGAGCATCGTGGTGCACTCTTTAGGTACATACATTTAACATGTGGTGGTGGATTATTTGAAAAATTATGTCCACTGTTATCCGCCATCTTGCATCGCTTACCTCAGTGCTGCTATCTTTACGGTACTAAACCTTATCGTTGTGGTGGTGGGAAATTTAAAATATACATGCTTTTATGACAGTTGTCATGCGCCATCATTAATCATGAGGGCACCGCGCTGCTATCTTGCGGGTAATTACGTCCGCTGTCATCCGTCATCTTTAATCAACAAAGCATCGTGCTGCTATCTTTAGCTACATACATTTAACATGTGGTGGCGACAATTTGAAATTCTATCCAGATGCCAACTTTAATCAACAGAGCACCGAGCTGCTATCCCTTTGAATTGTGGTGACGGATAATTTGGAAATTCCGTTAGCTATCATCAACTTTAATGCATTTGCGAACCTAACCTCTAATCTACCATCTTGAAGGAGACCATACAACAAGATGCCCCTCCCGACGCTAATTACTACTTAGAGGTTACTACACAAGATGGTGGTGGCTGTTATGGCTACCTCTTCTATCACCTCCTTGTCCTCCTCCTCCTCCTCCTCAACCTCCTCTTCCTCATCCTCCCCTACCTGCTCCTCTGTCAGGGCATAGCTTTATCGAACACGCATCGCGAAGGCAAGAGTGTGCTGTGCATGTTTATACTTGCGGATTACAAAAGAAACATAACGAGACTAAAATCGATGTTGTTACCTTCAGCATGTGATTAGAACATTGATTGATGTGTTCAGATCACTACACAAGTGATCAAGCCTAGAAATGAACACTGTACAACATGTGTTTAGAACATGTCAGGGAATACCTTTGTTCTAAGAAGATCAGATTGAAACATAACAATACTAGATTCGATGCTGTTAACTTTAACATGTGATCAGAACATTGATTGATGTGTTCAGATCACTAACCAGAATCGAAAACGGTACTCGATACAACATGTGTTTAGAACATGTCAGGGGATAACTTTGTTCTAAGAAAATCAGATTGAAACATAACAATACTATAATCGAACACTGCACTCGATACAACATGTGATTAGAACATTAAATCAGATTGAAATATAACAAGACTAGAATCAAACACTGCACTCGATACAACATATTATCAGAACATCGATTGTTGTGTTCAAAACACTAAGTAAGCGATCAAGGCTAGAATCGAACACTGTACAACATGTGTTTCGAACATGTCAGGGGATACCTTTGTTCTAAGAAGATCAGATTGAAACATAGCAAGAATAGAATCGAACACTGTACTCGATACAACATATGATCAGAACATCGATTGATGTGTTTACAACATGTCTGGGGTATACCTATGTTCTAAGAGAAAAAATAATAAGACTACAGTTCTGAACAGCTTACGTAAGATAGCGATTGTTATAACCTCCTTTTCCTCTTCCTGCTCTGTCAAGGTATAGCTTTATCGAACATACAACGCGATCTTATGCATATCACGTAGCTACCTCGCTCAGTAAAAGATATAGCAACACTTCAATGATTTGCTTAGTACGAAGAAACACACTATCCACATATCGCGTAGCTAACTCGCTCAGTAAACTACATAGCAATACTTTAAAATAATTTTCCTAGTACGAAAATAAAAAACCGCACTGTGTAGGTAACTCGCTCAGTAAACGATATAGCAACACTTCAAATGATTTGCCTAGTGCGAAAATCAAAACACACTGTGCACATACTGCGTAGCTGACTCGCTCAGTAAACGATATAGCAACACGTCAAATGATTTGCCTTGCCACTACGAAAATCAAAAACACACAGTGCACCTATCGCGTACCTAACTTGCTCAGTAAACGATATAGCAAACACTTCAATGACTTGCCTAGTGCGAAAATCGAAAAACCATACTGCGTAGCTAACTCGATCAGTAAACGATATAGCAACACTAAAAATGATTTGCCTTGTCTTGTGCGAAAATCAAAACCATACTGCATAGCTAACTCACTTATTAAACGATATAACAATACTTCAATGATTTGCCTAATGCAAAAATCAAAAACACACTATGCACATACTGTGTAGCTAACTCGCTCAGTAAACGATATAGCAACACTTCAATGATTTGTCTAATACGAAAATAAAAAACACACTACGCACATATCGCGTAGTTAACTCGTTCAGTAAACGATATAACATCAAATGATTTGCCTTGCCTGGTACGAAAATCAAAAACACACTGTTCATATATCGCGCAGCTAACTCGCTCAGTAAACGATATGACTTCAATGATTCGCCTAGTGCGAAAATTAGAAAACCATACTGCGTAGCTAACTCGCTCGCCGCACTGCTAAGACGCTCAGTAATTGCAAATACACTGATATATGTCATGCTAAAATCATGAAAGCACACTGCGTAGCCAACTCGCTCGGTCACTCGCTTAGTAATTGCAACACGACTAGAACACTGATACACGTTACTCTTTTTTTCAAAACACACACTCGGACAAGAATGTTGCGAGATACTACATACTTACATGTTTAAAAAAATAGGGGGATGAAAATTCATGAATTATATGTACGCATGTTATCTCCTCAAGTTGTAAGACGAAATAGACGCAGTACTGTGAGTTTATGCTATAGCTGGCGAACGGAAGTAGCATGTTATCTCAGCAAAAAATACGCATGACTTTGCATACACGCAAGTCAGACACAAGGATGGATACCACGATTCAAATTCTGGCAACTTATGCCGTCAGGAAGGGCATCCGGCTAGATCCTTATACACGTTGTGATGATCGCGCAGGGAAGGGCTAGCTACCCCGCCTAGCATTTGCTATCTTCAGGGCTACCGACAGTAGGGGTTAGAACGCGCTATCTCCCGAAGTAGCGAGAATGATTGCGGGTACAAGATGTTGATGGTGATTCATCTGTCGGATGGAGGCGATAAGCCTTGTGCAGGCTCTTTCGGCAGGAGTAGGCTATGTGCCGGCCCCAGGTTTTACCCTCTCCCTACTGTCGTATATTACATTCTTAAGCAGTTTCGAATAACTAGAGCGTGTGCAAAAACCCAGCAAGAACACGAATCGAACCTGCTATGTTAACAACAAAAGACGTAATCCAGTGCGAGCACATAGCCTGCCCTTAAAGCTTAACATCCGAACTACACTGTAAATGTTAGGAGCTCCTGTTTTACATTTGGATGCGGTTCCTAACGTAACAGGACCGGGATTAAAAATCTGTTTTACAGCCGGGTGCCCTTCCTGACGCAAAACCGGGATTTTAAATAGCAAGAATCTCTTTTACAACCGGATGCCCTTCCTGACGAAAAACTAGGATTTTAAATAGCAGTATCTAGACTTACACATCATACACTATTGTTTTACGGCCAACTAGATGCCTTTTTCTAACGCGAGAATCGGAGTTTTAGAGCTGGATGCTCTTCTTGGATTTTAAATTGCAGTATCTAGCGTCTTACGTCATAAGCCATTGTTTTACGGCTGGTTACCCTTCCTGACCTCAAAGGACCGGAATCAAGAATCTGTTTTACAACCAAATACCCTTTTTAACACGGGAATCGGGGTTTTAGAGCTAGATGCTCGTCCTGGTGCAAGAACTAAGATTTTATATCGCAGTATCTAGTGTCTCACATCGCGAACCATGATTTTACGACTGGTTACCCTTCCTGGCCCAACACTAGGATTTTAAACAGAAGTATCTAGTCTCTTACATTATACACCATTGTTTTACGGTCGGTTGTCCTTCCTGACGTCAAAGAACTGGGATTAAGAATCTGTTTTAGAACTAGATACCTTTTTTAACACGAGAATCGGGGTTTTACAGCTAGATGCTCTTCTTAACGCAAGAACTAAGACTTTAAATCGCAGTATCTAGTGTCTCACATCACGAACTATTGTTTTACAGCTAGATGCTCTTTTTGACACGAGGACTGGGGTCAAGAATCTGTTTTACAGCCGGATGCAATTTTTGATGCGAGAAATAAGATTTTAAATTGCAGTATCTTGTGTCTCACATCACGAACCATTGTTTAACGACTAGATGCCCTTCTTGATGCATAAACTATGATTTTCGGTCACAAAAATCTGTTTTACAGCTAGATGCATTTCTTGACGCATAAACTATGTTTTTAAATCGCAATATCTAGTCTCTTACATCATATACTATAGTTTTACGGCCGGTTGCCCTTCCTAACCTTACAGGACTAGGATTTTAAATCGCAGTATACGCGATATGAAGTAAGACAAACCTGTTGTTTTATAACTAGATGTCCTGATGCCGGCACATAGCCTACTCCTGTCGAAAGAGCCTGCACAAGGCTTATCGCCTCCATCCGACAGATGAATCACCATCAACATCTTGTACCCGCAATCATTCTCGCTACTTCGGGAGATAGCGCGTTCAAACACCTACTGTCGGTAGCCCTGAAGATAGCAAATGCTAGGCGGGGTAGCTAGCCCTTTCCTGCGCGATCGTCACAACGTGTATAAGGATCTAGCCGGATACTCTTCCTGACGGCATAAGTTGCCAAGATTTGAATCGCGGTATCCATCCTTGTGTCTGACTTGCGTGTATGCAAAGTCATGCGTATTTTTTGCTGAAATAACATGCTACTTCCGTTCGCCAGCTATAGCATAAACTCACAGTACTGCGGCTATTTCGTCTTACAACTTGGAGGAGATAACATGCGTACATATAATTTATGAATTTTCATCCCCCTATTTTTTTAAACATGTAACTATGTAGTATCTCGTAACATCCTTGTCCGTGTGTGTGTTTCGAAAAGAAAGAGTAACGTGTATCAGTGTTCTAGTCGTGTTGCAATTACTAAGCGAGTGACCGAGCGAGTTGGCTACGCAGTGTGCTTTCATGATTTTAGCATGACATATATCAGTGTATTTGCAATTACTGAGCGTCTTAGCACTGCGGTGAGCGAGTTAGCTATGCAGTATGGTTTTTGATTTTCGCATTAGGCAAATTATTGAAGTTATATCGTTTACTGAGCGAGTTAGCTACGCGATATGTGCATAGTGTGTTTTTGATTTTCGTACTAGGCAAATCATTGAAGTGTTGCTATATCGTTTACTGAGCGAGTTAGCTACACAGTATGTGCATAGTGTGTTTTTGATTTTCGCATTAGGCAAATCATTGAAGTGTTGTTATATCGTTTACTAAGCGAGTTGGCTACGCAGTGTGTTTTTTTTTATTTTCGCACAAGACAAGGAAAATCATTTTTAGTGTTGCTATATCGTTTACTGAGCGAGTTAGCTATGCAGTATGGTTTTTCGATTTTCGCACTAGGCAAATCATTTGAGGTGTTGCTATATCGTTTACTGAGCGAGTTAGCTACACAGTATAGTTTTCTATTTTCGCACTAGGTAAAATCACTGAAGTTATATATAATTTACTGAGCGAGTTAGCTACGTGATACACATAAGATCGCGTTGTATGTTCGATAAAGCTATGCCTTGACAAAGCAGGAAGAGGAAAAGGAGGTTATAACAATCGCTATCTTACGCAAGCTGTCCAGAACTGTAGTCTTATTTTTTTTTCTTAGCACAAAGGTATACCCCAGACATGTTGTAAACACATCAATCGATGTTCTGATCATATGTTGTATCGAGTATAGTGTTCGATTCTATTCTTGCTATGTTTCAATCTGATCTTCTTAGAACAAAGGTATCCCCTGGCATGTTCTAAACACATGTTGTATCGAGAACCCTGTTCGATTCTAGTTAGTGATCTGAACACATCAATCAATATTCTGATCACATGTTAAAGTTAACAGCATCGATTCTAGTCTTGTTATGTTTTTATCTGATCTCCTTAGAACAAAGGTATCCCCTAACATGTTCTAAACACATGTTGTACAGTGTTCATTTCTAGTCTTGATCACTTGTTTAGTGACCTGAATACATCAATCAATGTTCTAATCACATGCTGAAGCTAACAACATCGATTTTAGTCTTATGTTTCTTTTGTAATCCGCAAGTCTAAACATGCACAATAATGTTATCGCTGCACACTCTTGCCTTCGCGATGCGTGGTCGATAAAGCTATGCCTTGACAGGGGAGGAGGCATTTGTCTGGTGTAAAACTGAGAAACCACGGAACATCATCTTCAGGGCTGCCGACAGTGGGACTCGAACCCATTATCTGCCGGATGCAAGCTTACAATACACCTAACTGCATGGCCAACTCGCCCGATAAATCTCTTTTTTTATCATTATTATTATTATTATTATTATTATTATTATTATTATTATTATTATTATTATTATTATTATTATTATCTTCTTTCTTTCTTAGTTATACCCGTTTACAGAGAGCGTTGGAACTTGTTAGCTTGATGATGGTTTTCCTTCCTTCTTCTCCTCCCAAAATGTATTCATGAACTCCTATGCTGTTTCTTGCGTTCTTCCGTCCATTGCTTCCCTGTGGTTTGTTTGCCTTTTCCGTAAATGTGTGCTTTGCAACCAGATTCCCAAAAGCCTTGCGATCCTTGATGATATCTTCTGTAATATTCATTTCTTTTAAGTCCTGATATTATTATTATTATTATTATTATTATTATTATTATTATTATTATTATTATTATTATTATTAAGCTTTCTCCCAGTTTATTGGAGTCGGCAATTACGTGGATTTGGACCAGTTTTATGGCCATATTCCCTTCCGTACGCCGTGCCCTTAATGGTAGACGAGCGGTAAAAGTGATGTATGGAGTAGGTGAGGAGTTTGGAGGCTGTGACCTATACTAAGAAGTGTTCCGGCGTTCGCCTTAGTGCAGGAGGCAGAAAACCATTCTCAGAACAGCCGACGGCAGGGACCAGCCCCTTGCCGTCTCCATAATGCAGAACTCCACGGTCCCATTTTCACACCAGGCAAATGCTGGGGCTGTACCTTGCTGAAGGCCACGGCTGATTCCTTCCTACTCCTAGGCCTTTCCTTTCCCATCGTCGCCATAAGACCTATCTGTGTCGGTCCATCCGTAAAGCTGACTCTGGATTCGCCGACCAATGGTTTGTAGCAAGGTGCGTGTGTAGATGGAGGGAAGTGTTTTGAGACGAACTTAAAATACGCGACTCGGCCGGGAATCGAACTCAGAGCACTTCGAACCGAAGGCAAGTATGCTGACCTTTCAGTCAAGGAGTCGTACTTAACAGTCACATTGTAGTATTACTAAAAGAAGACATAAGAAAACCCGGGGGTGTTGGCCGTGCGGTCAGGGGCGTGCAGCTGTGAGCTTGCAGACGGGAGATAGTGGGTTCGAATCCCACTGTTGGCAGCACTGAAGATGGGTTTCGGTAGTTTCCAATTTTCACAACAGGCTCTACCTTAATGAAGGCCACGGCCATTCCTAGCCTTTTCCTATCCCGTCCTCGCCATAAGACGTATCTGTGTAAGTGTGACGTAATGGCAATTGTAAGGAAAAAAGGAATATAAGGAAATAACGTCTTGGGTCTCTCGGGTATTGCCCTGAAACAAAGCCGCATTCGTCTCAGTAGAAGAGTTCACATCTCTATGACCGAAATAAGACGAGAATTAGTCGCAAAATTTCACGTCGGTTTGTTGGCACACCATTCCGTCCATGATTTAATCGCCTTTAGACGATCTGCCTCCATGAATCTCTGCCTTGGACATGTTGAACTGTTTGTTTCAGGAACTCTCCAGCTGATCTAACCATCTCAATGGAGCTCATCTTCTGGGCCTCCGTCCTGATCGTCCTCTCCAATCCACTGGGTCTTCTAACAATGTGGCCGAGGTTCCTGAGCTGTAGTTGTTTGATAATTGTCGATAGTCTTATTTTGATGGCGAGTTGTTTCAGGATTGACTCGTTCGTTCGGTGTGTCGTCCAGGGTATTCGCAATATTTTCTGTAGCCCTACATTTCAAAAGAGGCTATCCTGCGATAGGTTTCTGCTGCGTACGTGTCGGTGGGGAAAAATGAGTGTACGAAAAAGCATAAGTTTTGTCGTAGCAGTATTGGAGGTGCTCTTGCATGTATGCGAGTAAGCTACGACCATACACATGTATTAACATATACACAACTATAAGAACTATCGATGTTCACACAGCCCTAGCACACTGCCTTATCAAGGTTGAAGGTCACTATAGATTACGTAGATGTAGTTTTAACTTGACGTTTCGATAGATGTTGCCAAGTTTTCAAACAAATGGCAATCAAAATGTTTCCACGCAATATGAACAAACGGCAGCCACATCAGCTGTTATCATAAATAGCATTAAAATGATCACACGTGAACTCTCGAATTACTTTATATTTATGAAATACGAAAACAAACAGCTAGGATTTACGAATTTTTAACCGTTTATCCACCAGGGTTTGTTTTTACTCCGGACTCAACGAGTGATCCCACTTCTACTGCTTCAAAGGCAATTTTCTGGATCGTGAGACATTTGGTGGGTGTTACAATTGAGCAGGAGGACCAGCACTTCACCCAGGTAGCCTCACCTGCTAGCTGAACCGAAGCCTTATGGAAGGAGGGTAGGAGGATATGCAAGGAAGAGGGAAGGAGTGGCCGTGGCATTAAGTCAGGTACCATCCCGGCATTTGCCTAGAGAAGAACAACTTCGAGGATGGCTGAAGCGGAAATCAAACTCCCTCTTTTCAGTTGACCTCCCGAAGCCGAGTAGACCCTATTCCAGTCCTCATAACCTTTTTCAAATTTCGTGGCAGAGCCGGGAATCGAATCCGAGCCTCTGGGGTGGCAGTTAATCACACTAACCACTGTACCACAGAGGCGGACTTCGATAACTAGTTTCTTTTTAAGTATGCTGAGTTTTGTATAGTATGTGTTAAAATACTGTTAGTCTTCCTATTGTAATTCTCTGATTTTCGTCACGGCCATTTCCCAATCTTTTCGAGGGTCGGCATTTGATGTGCATCTGGGCCAGTTCTACGGACTGCTGCCCTTCCTGTCACGGAATCGAACCCCCTCTACTCAGTTGACCTTCCGATGCCGAGTGAACCCCGTTCCAAACTTCATACCACTTTTCAAGTTTCGTAGCAGAGCTGGGAATTGAAACCGAACCTCCGGGGGGAGGGGGGGCGGGTGACAGATAATCATGCTAAACAACACACCACAGAGGCGGACATTATTATTATTATTATTATTATTATTATTATTATTATTATTATTATTATTATTATTAGATTCCTTATGCCCATTCGGACTCATTAGCTCTTTTCTTGTTTTTCTTCTTATCTTCCCAGTAGCTCTTCAACCTCTGAGTGTGTTACTTTTTACGTTGTTCAGGCCATCCTGTATTTAGTCGAGTGGGCTTGACCATTCATCACCTTAATTCATAAACACAAATTGTCTGTAAAGCCCACTGGACTAAATAAAGGATCTGCTGAACAGCGTAAAAAGGAACACGGCGAGAGGGGTAAGAGATAATGGGAAGAGAAGAAGGAAAAAGCAAACGAAGGTGCTAATAATTTCAAAGGTGCTCCTTAGTTGGGTATAACGAATAAAACAAAAATACGGGCCCGCATGATATTTATCAGTATTGGAAGTAATGTTCAGTCATGTTAAATATCCATGGTGTTGGTTTCTGTCATGACTGTCTTAAGGTGAAAAACCGCGTGATCATCAGCCCATATCGACAAGGGAAATTGTGTAAATGACTATCATAATGAGAAAAATCATGAAGGAACGAAGGTTAATAATAATAATAATAATGTTATTGGCTGTACGTCCCACTAACTACTTACATGGTTTTCGGAGACGCCGAGGTGCCAGAATTTAGTCCCGTAGGAGTATGTTTACATGCCAGTAAATCTACTGACACGATAATGACATATTTGAGCACCTTCAAATACCACCGGGTTGAGCCAGGATCGAGCCTGCCTAGTTGGAGTCAGAAGGCTAGCGCCTGAACCGTCTGAAGGGACGAAGGCTTGGAAAATGAGTCAGGAAGGAGTAATGCAAGGAGGAAGTAAACATTCATTCTTTCCTAAATACGACGAGACTCTGCGTGGCAACGTGCGATCGCATGGACGTCGCAGTTTCGTCAGCGCTACACTCTCCAGGGCTCTGTGGCCAACTGCGTCTCAATGTGCTTCCGACCAAAGTGAGGAATGCTGTTGAGATAATAATTTGAGGAATTAACTGGCACTGTATCTGTAACAGGCTTCTTGGCGTCAGCTGTTATCAGTAGTATTCGAGTACCAGGGTTAAGGTTTCTATTTGAGATAACGCTCAGTGCTACAACAGTCAACGAAGAGAGAACATTCGTTTGTGGAAAGTGTGTGTGTTTGTCTTCATTCGCAAGGTAATTTTCTGGATTGTTCTTAAGTTAATTGTCTTGAAATCCATTCAAGTACTATTTTCGATCCATCTTGAAGTTCCGTGTTATTGCCATCTAATTTTACACAAATTATTTACACAGTATTCTTACCTTACACCCATATGTTACGTGGTGATGGGAGTGAATAACGCACGTCGCTGATCGCTTTCAATAATACCAAGCATGGACAATTTACCAGTTCCACTGCCTTTTTTAATCAATGTCAGTGGTGTAGGCAGATGGGGGTTCACGCGGTTTAAACCCCTTCCATTCTTCTAGAAACATTTTAAAATGTTAATCCCACGTAAAGCATGAAGAAACAATCCATCTCCGGTGTTTCGAGCCCGGCACTAGAAACGTCTCTGCGTTTCACTGAAGAGTATGTTTATAATTAGTGTTGCCAACTAGTGTTAGCTAAAAGTTGTCAAATTCGAAATTAAAAGTCGCTAAATCGTATTTACCATCATAATTCAGTTATAATTTATTTGTGTAATTACAAACAATACAGGAGTACTTCGGCATTTATTTATTTATTTATTTATTTATTTATTTATTTATTTATTTATTTATTTATTTATTTATTTATTTATTTATTTATTTATTTATTTATTTATTTATTTATTTATTTATTTATTTATTTATTGTGAACACAACATATCTTGAGTCCTAATTACAATGTTCACGACAACTGTTATTTAGACGTTAAAAGAAAAACAACATTACCAATAAAATTACTATTCTGAAAATTACTTCCAGTGACACACGTCACATTTGAAAAATATGAGTAGTATAACTAATATTACATTACAGTAGTAGTTAATATTTACTATAGTACTTCAAACAATTATTGGAATAGAATATTTCACTTGGGATCTAACAAATTTAATATGGTTTACAAAGTTTATACTAATTTTCCTTTTATAAACTTCTTCATATCTATTAAATTATGTTCAGAAGTACAATGTTACATGAAGAAGCGAATGTTCCTTCTGCCATATTAAAAATATCAACGCAATATTATTGTCTGTTAATTGGGGAGTTGTTATGAATATCAGATTTAGCCTTTTAAAGAAAGAACATATTTCTAGGACTACTTAGTTTCTGTGGTGCATAGAAAGAAAATTATAGCACTTATTGTCTCAAATCCAGACTGTTACTTTACGATGCTAGAGGGCTACTAAGTACTAACTTCACCCGAGTTCCTCGACTTACCGTGTTGAGATTTGATTTGAGAGATTGGCTGTTGATGTGACTAACGGATAACGGTAGGTACATAATCCATCTTCAAGTAGATCAGTCAACTGGGCGGTATTCACATTCTACCAGTTAGTTTACGATATATTCGATTCTATGTGTAATTCCATGTACTGAAATAATCCCCCACAAGGCTAATAATATTGAATGCTTGCTTAGCGCTGAAACTCATCTGGTCAGAACATCCAAATGTCGTCATCACAAGGGAATTAAAAATAATTATCTATCTCCAATCCCTTACAGGAAGTGTGTGATTGGAACGATCGGTCTCTGAAAATCCTTCCAAAAATATTATGAACTCATGCTTTACAGAACGAAAACTCATGAATTCAGCCGCCATTACTTAGCAAATGCATAGATTAATATATTGGATCATGCGCCCCTGATATTATGCGAAACGTAACGGTAGTTTTTACTAGCCTACTTGACTCACCAAATTTATCAAGTCATAAATTAAAATTCGCCAGAATTGTCTCTAAATGGCTCCTAAAATCACCAGATAAGTCGCTAGTCTCTATCTTTGAAATTCTGTAGCTAAATAAATTTTATAAAACTCCAAATCTAGCGACTTGTTGCTAGAGTTGGCAATACTGTTTATAATCCCTATGGCTATGTCATCTTAATATAAACATGAACTTATGAAATTAAAACATATAAAACAAATTATTTTGTCCAACGTCTGACTCAGCGACCATAATTTAATTATTATATTATTATTGTCTTTTCAACCACTACCTTCTTTTACGATTTTCGGAGACGGCGAGGTGCCAGGATTTTGTGCCGCAGGAGTTCTTTTACGTGCCAGTAAATATATCGACACGAGGTAACGTATTTGAGCACCTTCAAATACCATCGGGCTGATCCAGGATAGAACCTGCCAAGTTGGGGTCAGAATGCCAGCGCCTCAACCGTCTGAACCACTCAGGCCGGAAATAATGAAAGAAGCCCGCCTCTGTGGTATAGCGGTTAACACGATTAGCTGCCACCCACGGAGGCCCGGGTTCGACTCCCGGCTCTGCCACAAGGATTGGAACGCGGTCCACTCAACCTTGGGAAGTCAACTGAATACAGGGGCAATTCTCGAGGCCGTTTTCCGTGGTTTCGCACTTCCCCCAGGCAAATGCCTGGATGCTACCTAAGTCAAGGTCATGGCCAGTTCCTTCCTCCTTGGCTATCCCCTCTGACCTTCCCATCCCCCCACAAGGCTCCTGTTCAGCAGATGAGGCCGCCTGGGCGAGGTACTGGTCTTTCTCTTCAGTTGTATCGCCGAACAAATGTCTCACGCTCCAGACACTGCCGTTGAGACGGTAGAGGTGGGATCCTTCACTGAGTCCAAGGGAGAAACCCACCCTGGAGGATAAACGGATTAAGAAATAAATAAATAAATAATAATAATAATAATAATAATAATAATAATAATAATAATAATAATAATAATAATAATGCCATTTCCGAACAGGCCATGAAGGCCCCTGGAGAGGTGGAAGGTAAAGGCTTGCACTATCTCTAATCTCGGTACTTGGTGGGGTAGAGTGGTTAGCTCTACGCTCGGCCACCTTTGCACCCAGGAATTAACCTGGTACTCATTTTTGGTGTAGGCTGAGTGAACCTCAGGGCCATGTGCACCTCAGGAAGTGGAAATCTCGTTTCTTAAATTTCATGATTTCCTGACGGGGAATCAAACCCACGTTCTTCCGGCTGAACCGAGCATGCCTTTACGGCCTTGGCCAGGCAGCCCCGAATAATAAGAATAAGAATAAGAATAAGAATAAGAATAAGAATAAGAATAAGAATAAGAATAAGAATAATAGTAGTAGTAATAGTAGCATCACCTAAACGAAATTATGATTACTGCTTCACGGCGAAAAAGAACTAGGCAACTATCCTATCTTTCCATTATTGATAGGAGAAAATGAAAGACGTTCGTCGCTTCGAAGAATGAATACCGTATATAGGCAAAAGAAATTTAAGGTCCACGAAGGACTCTCCAGGTCTCGCAAAACAAATACCACCGGGGTCGGAAGTAGAGTAAGAGTTGACCAAAATAATCTGCATAAGGAACATGGAAGTGAGCAGTCTGGCACTCTATCAGGTTGATAGTCGCGGGTGTCTTATGACAAGCAGATCTACTATTTCTCTACCGCTTTTCCCGTGCATTGTAGGGGTCGCAGATGAGAACTGTGTGGCACAGGTGAACTTGACCTTGTTTTGCGGTCGGATGCTCTTACTGACGATAACTCGATGTGGAGGAATGAATTAGAGAGAAAAATAATTTTTGATTCATTAAACCATCAACTTACCGTATGTACAGACTGTCAACAACAGACAATGTTTACGTAAAGGCAAATGAAAAATGTTACAAAGCTGAGAACTATCGTGTATTAAGTTATGAGTAGGATGATTGAAGGCAGGCTAAAACACACGAATATGTGGATTATAAATAACGTTCACTGGTTGTAATTGTGAGATAGCATTATCCCCATTGTACCGTGTATTATGGATATTACGAGGTTCGAAATCATGTCATTTAGTAAACTGAACAGTCCTGGCACTAAAAGCCATAATCTAAATAAATAAATAAATAAATAAATAAATAAATAAATAAATAAATAAATAAATAAATAAATAAGATCCCTCGAAGAGCTCGGTCCTGTTTCCCGTCTCTATCAAAAGGGCGGGCATCAGTAATCATTGAATCACTTTAACTGATGTCCGACTCGTTGGCTGAATGGTCAGCGTACTGGCTTTCGGCTCAGGGGGTCACGGATTCAATTCCCGGACGGGTCGGGGATTTTAACCTTCACTGGGTAATTCCAACGGCCTGGGGTCTGGGTGTTTGTGCTGTCCCCAATATCTCTGCAACTCACACACCACACATAACACTGTCCTCCACCACAATAACACGCGGTTACGTACACATGGTAGATGCCGCCCACACTCATCGGAGGGTCTGGCTTACAAGGTTTGCACCCAGCTAGAAATAGCCACACGACATTATTATTACCTTGATTGATGTTCAGTCTTAATGCGGGAAGTGTAGATTAAACACAGGGAAGGGAAGTCGCTTATGATCAAGACGAATACAGATGGAACCTTGCTTCTGATATTATAATACATTCAAATATCCATAAAATAGCACTTTGCTTAGCTCTGAAGAGCTCACAACAGCGGACTCGTTCTGTTATTCAGTGCTGTTAGTAGGTAATGTGAGCTGTTTTGAAGTTAAATATCTCCTGGAATGTCGATTTCAAAACCACCAAGAAGAGCAGACATAGTGAAAGTAATTGTGGAAAAGGCTCACCTGCAAAATAATAGGGAGAATATAAACATGATGTTGGTTCAGATGCTTCTAAAATACAGCAGTGCACATCTGTGGTGTAGTGGTTAGTGTGATAAGTTGCCACCCCGGGTGGCCCGGCTTCGATTTTTGGCTCTGCCACGAAATTTGGAAAGAGGCACGAGGACTGGAACAGAGTCACTCAGCTTCGAGAAGCATTCTGAGTACAAGGGGTTCGATTCCCACCTCAGCGATGCTCTAAGTAGTTTTACGCGGTGTTGTTATTTGAGTCATCATTTCTTAGACTGCTTTGATGCATGGAGATGCCACCCTATCCTGTGCTAAATTTTAATTTCTACGTAACTGCTACATCCTAATCTGCTCTAATCTGCTTGCCATATTCATACCTTGGTGTACCCCTACCGCTTTTACCACCTACACTTCCTTCAAAAACCAACTGAACAACTTCTCGGTGTCTTAAGATGTGTTCTCTCATTCTATCTCTCCTTCTGGTCAAATTTAACCAAATCGATCTTCTCTCTCCAGTTCGATTCAGGATCTCTTCATTCGTGATTTGATATATCCATCTTATTTTCAGCATTCGTCTGTAACACAACATTTCAAAAGCTTTAATTTTCTTTCTTTCTGAGCCAGTTATCGTTCATGTTTCACTTTCATACAACGCCACGATCCAGACAAAAGTCTTCAAAAACATATTTCTAATTCCTATCAATGTTCGAAGTGAGCAAACTTCTCTTCTTAAGAAAGTCTTTCCTTGATTGTGCTAGTCTGCATTTTTCGTCCTCCTTACTTCTGCCATCGTTAGTTATTTTAATACCCAAGTAACAATTTTCAACTACTTCCTTCAGTACTTAATTTCCTAATCTAATATTTCCTCCATCACCTTACTTTGTTCGACTGCACTCCATTACTTTTGCTTTGTACTTATTTAGTTTCATGTTGTACTCCTTACCCAAGACTCTGTCATGCCATTCAGCAATTTCACCAGATCTTTTGCAGTCTTAGATAAAATAACAATATCATCAGCAAATCTCAAGGTTTTGATTTCATGTCCTTGGATTGAGATTCCCTTCCCAAATTCCTCTTTGATTTTCTTTAATGCCTGTTACATATAATCATTGCCTCACTCCTTTCCGGATTGCTGCTTCTTTTTTCAAATCCCTCGATTCTTATCATTGCAGCCTGATTTTTATACAGATTGTAGAATTCTTCGTTCTCGGCATGTGATCCTGATCACCTTCAGAATCTCAAACAGCTTGGTCCAATCAACAATATAAAATGCCTTTTCATGAACTACAAAAGCCATGTTTGTGGGCTTGTCCTTCTTAATTCGATCCTTTAAGATCAGACGTAAAGTCATGATTGCTTCACGTGTTCCTACAGTTCTTCCGAAGCCTAATTGATCTTCTCCCAACTCATTTTCAACTTTTATTCTGTAAATAATAAGTGTTAGAATATTGCAGGTAAGAGATACTAAACTAATGATGCGGTAGTTTTCACACCTGTCAGCACCGGATTTCTTGTTAATAGGCATAACAACATTCTGCCGAAAATCGGATGGCACTTCTCCTGTCTCATACATCTTACACACTAAATGGAATAACCCCGCATTGCTGGTTTCTGCTAAGGCAGTCAGCAATTGAGAGGAAATGTCATCAATTTCAGGTACCTTGTTTCTATTTAGGTCGCTCAAAGCCCTGTCAAGTTCTGACCTGAAAATTGGTTCTTCCATTTCATGGGCAGCAACAGCCTCTTCTGGTTCTGTAACCATATCAACTAAGTCTTTACCTTGATACAACTGTCTTGTCTTCTTTCCCTAGAAGTAGTCTTCTATCTGAGCTCGTAATTTTAATCCACGTTTCCCCAAAGGTTTCCTTCATTTTCTTGTGTGGAGCATCTGCCTTTCCTAGGACCATGAAACTTTCAACATCCTTGCACTTCTCCTTCATCCATTATTCCTTAACTGTCTTTCACGTTTCATCCACTTCATTCTTTAATCGCCTGTATTCCTCTCTGCCCTCTTCATTCTTGTACTTTCATCGTTCATCAATCACGTCTAGTATCTTCTGAGTTATTCATTCAATCTTAGTTGATCTTTCTTTTCTTCCTAACATTTCTTCAGCAACCCTAGAAATCTCGTTCTTCACAACAGTTCAATTTCCCTCTGTTGTGTTTCCTTCAGCCTTTTCATTTAGTCCTTGTGCACATGTTTCTTGAAAGAGTCCCTCACACTCTTTTCTTTCAACTTGTCTAGATCCCATATTTTTTTATTCCTTCCTTTCTTCAATTTGTTCAACTTCAGATGGCATATCATGACCAACAAGTTGGGTCAGAGTCCATGTCTGCTCCTGGGAAAGTTTTTCAATTCAACACCTGGTTTCTGAATCTCTGCCTAATCATAATAAAGATCTATATGATACCTTCCAGTGTCTCCAGGTCTCATCCACATAAAAAGCCGTCGTTTGTGGTGTTTGAACCAAGTATTGGCAAGGACTATACTATAATTCTTTCAACTTGCTTTACGTCACACCGACACAGATGGCGACGATGGCATAGGAAAGGCCTAAGAGTGGGAAGGAAGCGACCATGGCCTTTATTAAGGTACAGCCCCAGCATTTTCCTGGTGTGAAAATGGGATAGCACGGAAAACCATCTTCAGGACTGCCGAAAGTGGGGCTCGAACCCACTGTCTCCCTGATACAAGCTCACAGCTGCGCGACTCTAACCACACGGCCAACTCACCCGATAGGACTAAATTATGATCAGTGCAGAATTCAACCAGCCGACTTCCTCATTCATTCCTTTGTCCCGATCCGAATTCTCCTACTGTATTACCTTCCCTTCCTTGTCCTACCACTGCATTCCAGTCTCCCATCACAATTAGATTCTCGTCACCTTTTACATATTGTATTAAATCTTCTATATCTTCATATATTTTTTCAATTCCTTCATCATCTGCTGAGCTAGTAGGCATACAGACCTGCACTATTGTGATGGGCATTGGTTTGGTGTCTATCTGGACAACAATAATCCTTTCGCTATGCTGGTCGTAGTAGCTTACTCGCTGACCTAATTTCTTATTACCGGTAAATATTAAACCAACTGCTGCATTTCCCCTGTTTGATTTTGTGTTGATAATTCTGTAATCACCCGACCAAAAATCCTGTTCTTCCTGTCAACGTACTTCACTTATACCAACTACATCTAACTTTAGTCTATCCATCTCACTTTTCAGATTCTCTAAACTCCCACAACTACTCAAACTTTTAACATTCCGCGCTCCGACTCGCAGAATGTCAGTATTCATCTTCCTGATGATTCCCCCCTCTCGTGTAGTCCCCACCCAGAAATCCAAATGGGGGATTTTATTATCTCCGGAATATTTTATCCGTGAGGAAGCCATCATCAGTACATAATTCATACACAGAGAGCTGCATGTCCTCGGTAGTTATTCACGGCTGTAGTTTCCCGCTGCTCTCAGCCGCGCAGCAGTATCAACACAGCTAAGCCATGTTGAGTATTATTACAAGGCCATATCAGTCATTCACCCAGACTGTCACCCCCGTAACTTCCGAAAAGCTGCTACGCCCCCTCCCATTTCGATGAACCATTCGTTAGTGTGGTCTCTCGACGGATACCCATCGGATATGTTTGCACCTGCGGGTTGGCTGTAGGGTAGGTTTTCCGTGGAATCCCACGTCTCCTCCAAGCAAATGCCTTACTTTAGGCCGTGGCTACTCTTTTCCCTTTTCCTTGTCTATCCCTTCCAATCTTTCCATCCCCCACAAGGCTCCTTTTCAGCAAAGCAGGTGAAGCCGCCTGGGCGAAGTTCTGGTCCTCCTACCTAGTTGCACCCCGTCCAAATGTCTCACAATGCAGGACACTGCCATTGAGGCGGTAGAGTTGGAATCCCTCGCTGAATCAGAAGGAAAAAGCAACCCTGGAGAGTAAAGCGATGAATTTTGTTTTTAAATTCCAGTAGAGTTTCTATTAAATTTGCACATGGTAGGAAATGAATGATTTTCTGAACTGTTATTAGTTAATCATTTTAACGAAGTGTCACATTAATCTTACGTTCAGTGGTATTCTTGTACATATTCTGAAGATGTATTGGAAGGAAGGCCGGTGAAATCAGAGGTGAAGTGAAGAGGTGGGCTGTAGTAGTCGTGGAGATAGTGTCTGCGGTATACCACTCGTTTTAGCTTTCGTCAAAACCTAGTTCTAAGATAATAAGATATCTCTTATTAGAACTAAGCTAGTTCGAACTGGATTCGAAACTATGGACTCTGCATTTCGACCGAGAACTTCGCACGCGTCTGTTCAGCGATTGTTTATAAATGGCATCACCGACATGCATCCTCATGTTGATCGTTCACGTTATAGCGGTAATAAACTGGCATACTTGTCTTAAATCAAATACACTATAGACAATATTGGACACTTCCGTGTTCTCCCGTACTATACTTAGAAACCTGTTGACAGTGGCGCAACTGGCGGTCCGACCTTAAACTATAAAAATTAAAAATTAAAATCGATACAAACTGTTACGGAAATATCGTGGTTTCCAAAGGTGTAAGAAGGTGCGAGTTTGAATGGGTGGACAAAGAAAAGATAAAAGCACAATTTAAAACACTAAATTTTGAAAGTTTATTTCTTTCCTTCCCTTTTTTCTGAGTTGAAGTTTGATAAATAATCCGAATGAACAACAACAAATAACCGTTAAATAGAATAATGATGAGCCTGTTAATTCAGATAACAGGAATGACTTAAAGTCAAAATTCAGGTACATAATAATTTAAGAAGAATGAGGTTGTAGCTACAACGTTACACCATTTAAAAGAGCACTTTGTATAGTAATTTGAGTTTCAAACATTACTACAATCCAGGCCTCTCCGAGGCACCAATTTCTTATCCAAATTTACACTAGATAACTTCGAAAACAGTGTTTGCTGCATTTCTGCACGACAGTCTGATCCACACTTGTGTATCAAAATAACTAGAATTTAAACAGGGGCAATAAGTCCCCATTCTAAAAGTCTAAATGTACAAGAAAACGGTTTAAGATAATCGGTCATGAACAAAATGCTAGGAGGCAAAACTCTCCTTTTGAAGTACACTTAAAACCCTATGTGGGCTTATGGCTCGAAGTTACAGAGGCTAAGCCTTTACTACAGAGGGTGACTTGATGGCGAAATATTAAGTTCCAAAATGGTTTGAAGAATTTAGAGATATAGAAAATCATAGTCACCCCCATACCAAGTTGAATGGGAATTAATAGAGGGTGAACTATTTTTATTCCCTAAGTTAGGTATTTCCCAGCAGGAATTTGAATAGAGCCCTTAGACTTGCCAGAAAATTTACATTCAAGAGGTGATACATTAAGAAATAATTTTGAAACTTTCTCCTCAAGTTACCTTTCTGCAGGTATCACATATTTAAAAGATGTGTGCCATTACCTTGAGCTGGTGGGCCTTCCGACGACGGGCAAGGGTTCCTCTGCCTCCACTTACACCGTATGCACTCTGAGACTGGAGCGACGTACTCTAAGACTCTAGCGAGGAAGATAAGAAAATGGTGTCTAAAAGCGCCCAGCTTATATAGCAGAGGGGAAAGTTCCAGAACTCTCTAGGCAGAATGCCTGTACACAACCCCAGTTTTAATTGGCTGCCAAAATATTTACAACAATTTCTGATTGGTTAATAATTTAAGAAAGAAGGAAGTGATAGAAGTGCTAGTAACCTTAGCACACATTAAGCAATCTACTAACACTCCAGGTACACAAATCTTGAAAATAGAACATTCCCTAAAAAATAATTGTCCATCCTCCCGCCACAGGAGGCACATAGGTTGATAATAGAGACATCTAAGGATTAATGGTCCAAAACTTCTGCACATACACATTTTACGTTCCCCAACACAGATGGCCTTCTAGAAGGCGCACAGTTCAAATGAACGGAGAAGGTGTACCTCCGGTACACAAATAATGAATCTAAATAATGAGTTTTTCTCTGTTCTACTACGAAACTTGGTTTTTAATACTGATAGACATAATGAAATTTAGTCATGTTTTCGTTTTGTCCGAATCCTTGGCTTAATGGTCAGCGTTTAGGCCCTAGGTTCAGAAGATCCCGAATTCGATTCCCGGCCGGATCGGGGATTTTAATCGCGTCAAATGAGTCTAATTAGGCTCGGGGACTGGGCGTTTCTGTTTGTACCAACACGTTTCTCTTGATATTCATACAACGCACTACACATCCATCCACCACAGAAACATGCGATAGTGATTACTAGACCTCGGATTTTTAGGTACTTAAATGTCTTTTAGCTGCATAAAATAGACTCTCAAATAGATTATAAATTATTTTTATGCAGCTTCAATTCAATTTTACGTATTTTAATAGAAATCAATTAAAATACCATATTTATTTTGCTAAAGTGGTAATAACTCGTTATGGGGAAATCCAAAAGAAGTTTCACTCACCTCTTCTCTGCAAACGTCACAGAATATAATTTTACTATCCGATCTGAAATGAGAAAACTCCTGTAACCACTTTTTAATTAAGAACGACTTGGAACCTGACACTTTCGGCATGATTTATAATGTATTGTGTACTACTACATTCACTTTCAAGGCCGTCCTGCTAGGTGCGCTGGCAATCAATGTCTTGCGATATCTCGCAAAGTGGCACGTATTCTCTATAGTGCATTTGGTTAAATATCTCTCTGCAAGGCATTGGCGTAACATTAGGGCCTGCAAAGCAGGTGGAACCGGAGTTTAGGGGCCCACAGGCTTAGCCAGAAACGTAAATAAACGAACAAATTTTATCCGAATGCCAGTCTGCACGGGGAAGGTTGCATCGTGAAAACATCCCTCCACATAGAGTTAGTGTCATGAAGGGCATCCGACCGTAAAACTACTTTCAGTCCATATGAGGAGTTATTTTCCAAAGGTACCAAATATAATATAGAAGTTTTGCCGGGACGAGAAAAAAAACACTCAGAAAGTAAATTTCAAATTAATATTAATTCTATGATTCGATAGAGTAAATGCAAAGTATTTCTGTTAAAATATTTGTAGGCTAAGAGGTATTCAAGAAAAAATTATGTATTTGGTACATTTTGGCACTTATAAACTTTTTTTTTTTGCTACCCCTTTAACGTCGACTAACACATCAAAGGTTTCGGGCGAGAGAAAAATGGGAAAGGGCTAGGATTGAGAATGATATATAAATCGTAACTACTGAATTATAAGAATTATAAGAATTATAACACCGTCGTGTTCACAATATCACGCTTATTATTATCAACAACACACATACGTCACGGAGTAAAAAAAAGGCTACTATACGAATACAAAGAATACATAGATATCTCAATGTTGACGTAACCAATGTCAATCCGCGACATCCTCCCCACCCTGGTCTATCTCCAAAGGGATGACCAGCTGCACTGGCCGAGTAATGAGAGTGTTGTCAGGCTGCCGCAGAACGACCGTTCGTGCACGTCCGTCTCTTCCTGGGCGCATCTCTTCTATCCTCACTTTCTTCCACATGTTGCGAGGTCTGACATCTTCTTGGAGGAGGACGATGTCTCCGATCTTGGGCAAATGCGTATTGGTCTTTTGATTGATTAACTCGGTGAACCTGTAACGGCCGTCCATAATTGTTAGGTGTTTCTCAGTTTGAGACAAATTTGAGAATTGTAGTCTACCACAAAGTCGGATGATACCTTCATGTAGAAATGGGTTAAATCTAGCAATCTGTGAAGTGCCTGGCAATCGTTCACCATTTCGGAATGCAGCTAGTTCAAGAGTGAACCGTTCCTCTTGAACCCTTTTGATCCAGTATGCGCGTGACGCACGTAGCTCTTCAGCCGTTAGTGCATTGGGGTGTTTTGTGTTCTTGCTCTACATACTGACGAAACGAAGTACCCAAGCTGTGACATGTAGCAATTTCCAGTATGAGCTATACCTCGAGATATCCAGTAGGCGTTCCGCTATAGTGATCGTTAGAACTTGTTGCGTCTTCCTGGCTTCTGGCAACTGCGTGCAGGTGGGTGTTGGGTCACGTGGCCATGCGCCTCTGTCTTTGATGAGCCACCAAGGACCATGCCACCATGTTTCTAAGGAGGCTAGCTGATCTGCGTATACTCCTCGAGTGAGGTGATCTGCAGGGTTCTGATATCCAGGACAGTGTCTCCATTGACTGGGGTTTACGTGATTATGTATTTCTGTCACGCGGTTGCAGACAAAGGTCTTCCACTTATTCGGAACGTTGCGAATCCACCCAAGTGCAACAGTAGAATCGCTCCACGCTGAGCCTTCTTGATGTCACAGCCAGTCTCTTGACAGAAGTAGTGAAGGAGGCGTGTACCAGCAAGTGCGGCTAGCAGCTCTAATCTTGGTAGAGTTAACTTCTTCACGGGTGCTAGTCTGTTTTTGCTGCAGACGAGTTTTGTGACTGGAGTGTCGTTAAGCGTTGACTTCGTGTAGACGACAGCTCCGTATGTTCTCTCCGAAGCATCGCAGAAGACGTGCAGCTCTGGTTCATGTCCTGGTCCCGTAATGCCCACCCACCTGGGAACGGATATGGTTGATAGGGGCTGAAGTTTAGAAGTCCACAAATACCAGTTACGTGCAAGATCTGATGGAAGAACTTCCTCCCATGATAGGCCTCGGAGCCACGTGTCTTGGAATATAAGTTTTGCTACGATCCCCACAGGTGCGAAAAGTCCGAGAGGGTCATAATATCTGGCAGTGGCGCGTAGAATGTTCCCCTTCGTCCCTGGTTTGTCCACCAGGTGTCTTGCTATTTCCCCCTTGTCGGTCGAAATGATGTCTTCAGCGGTATCCCAATCGATACCCAGCACACTCGTTACGGATCTCATTTCCACCCCCTAGTTGCGCAAGGCTTCCTTCAAGGTCAGTGATTTGGTATCCCACTTACGGAGTGGGAGTTTTATCTCCATCTAAAGGTCGGTGAGTTCGTGATATAACCTCATCACGATGATGTCGTCTGCAACACTTGTTATAAAGTCATCCATAAATGTTGATTTATCGAGAAGACCCGATGCAAATGGATAATTTTCTTGACGCAGTGTTGCCAGCTCCCTAAGACTAGCGGACAGAAGAAATGGGCTCGATGTAAGTCCAAATGGCAAACGTTTGAAACGGTAGGCTATGACCTCGTCAGTGAAATTGTACGCATCATCTCCTGTATTCTCGGTGCGATACCACAGGAACCGCGTGAGGTCTCTGTCGTTTTCGTTTAACGCTAAGTGCAAAAATGCTTGGTGACCATCACACACGATAGCCTTCGGGTGGCTCCTGAAACGTAACAGGGTTCCCAATATTTCGGGGAGCAAGTTAGGAACTATTTCTAGTGTGTCGTTCAGTGAAGGCAAGTCTGGTTCATGTGACGACGCGTCGAAGAAAATACAGTACTTTGTGATGTCTCCCCTTTGTTTCTTTACAATGTGGTGTGGCATATAGTAAACATTATTAAAAGTGACGTCCTCGGGTGCAACTTCCACGTGCTCTTGTCTGATGTAGTCCCACATATGGTTGTAATAGATGTGTTTCAAGTCCTTGTTTCTCTGCAGTTTAGCCTCTAACAGGGAGAATCGTTTTTCAGCGGTGGTGCGATTGTCAGCTAAGGGAATGCCCACCTTTCGAGGTACTGATACAACTGTCCGTCCATGTTCGATGCGGTAAGAGTCTCGAAACTCTTGAAAAATAGTGTTTTCTTTAATGGATAATTTTCGCTCCTGGTTATCCACAATTCCAATAGTTTCCAAGTCCCAGAACCGTCGGACGCTTTCATCAGTTATCTGATCCCTTGTGAGTGAGACATGATGGACCATTATTTGGTTGATCGTAGTGCCATATCTACTTCCGCTGAGAATGTATCCGAAGATAGTAGGAAGAAGAACCAGTGATCTTGTTACTCTGATAGGTTATTTCATTGTTACTATCTTCCAGTATGAATCCGCACCTATAAGTACCTCGATCGGAAGATCTTTGTCAAGGTCGTCACTCGGATCAGCCAGCTTCATCTTCCTTAGCGATGCTAGCGCGGTTATGTCTTGGGGTGCAATTGGTTGAAAAGTGTAGGAGCTGTGACTTTCAAAGGCGGTAATCGATACTTGAGCTTTGGTTGAGTAGCCCACAATGTCGAAACAAACCTTCCGTCTAATATCATACATAGTGGAGGGTGATTCAAACGTGCTTATCTCAAGAGTCTTGCGATCAGTAATATTAAGCTGCAGCGCACCAATCAGAGAATTGTGGGATGAAGCTCGATTGACTCCCTGCATCCAGGATACAACCAGATAGTCTTTTTCGCCTTGTCGGCCCCTCGATCCATATACGGGCCGTTTGCAGGTGTGTGAAATCGGACGTGATGACCCCTATCTTTCCCACGGAAGTGTGTTGACTGCTGACCTCGGTACAAATGGATACATGGTGTGACCCTCGACATTTGTTGCAGGATGCCTTCCCCTTCTTAAAACACTGTGTCTTGTTGTGCCCACGGCGTAGGCAAAGAAAGCACCGGTTTGTGGCTTTCAGTCTCTCGACTCTCACCTGGGGATCCTTCATCTGTTGAAAATCCTGACCCCAGTGACCTCGGTTTTCGCAGTGCACACAGAACGGGTCTGGTCAAGGTGTCTGCTTCCCCTTTTGTTTGTTTGGTTTTGTGTTTACCTGAAGGGTGGCTGCTGTGGGTAATGAAGATGTCGTTAACGGGGCGTCACCCCGTATCTTTGAGCGTTAAGAGCTCCTTCCTCTTCTTCGTTAAGGAACACCATTAGTCGGGTAGTGTTCCCTTCTTGTATGCCTAGTCTTTTAGCGTGGACGAGTCAACGGCGACAGATGTCCTCTGGAAAGGCTCGTAATAGTTTGGGTGCTAAAATTCGACCATATGCGTCGACGTCTTCACCTACTGCCCTTAATGCTTGTATCCGGCGATGGCATTCACTGTAGGTAGTGTTTAATACTTCGGGGGCCTCCGAAACTGCAACTTCGAGATTTTCCAAGTAATCGAGGTGAGACTGGATAATTCTGTTCTTATCACCATATCGTGCTATCAAAATGTTTTTAGTTGGCTCGTATGTGTCTGCCGTTATAGATATACCGTCTACAAAAAGCCTTGGTTCTCACTCCAAGTACCCACGGAGAAACACGTGTTCGTTTACGACGGACACCGAGGAATTTTTGTCAATGGAGGACTCGAACTGCTCCCAGAATCCCGGCCATTCTTCAACGTTCCCTGAGAATGACTGCAGTTTAATGGTAGGAAGCTTTATCTCCGCTGTAGTCGTGGGTTGAACAAGGACACTCGGATACTTAGTCGTTGATAGCGTGCTCTTCTCTGTCATCGAAGCATGTTTGACGAGGAACGCTTCACTGTACAGACTGCAAGTCAACTACGCTACACCAGAGTCCGTATACTGGAGTTGATTCCTCAGCGACCAATCACGTGGGGAGACCTGTAGCAACAATCTAATGGGTCTGAAACTTTGATCGTTTACATACCTACATGGTATCGTTCCATATCTTGAAAATCAACAAAAACGACCAATGCCTTTATGGTGTTGCAAATTCCATTTTCTTATGTATATAAGTGCCTTGATTGCCTGTAATGACCTACAAACAGTCCCATAATCCTCCGGTACAGCTTGTTGTATACATTCCGTATTTAATCTGTTTCAGGCATCATGGGGGTGGGAAGACTCATGCTGTGGGTCGCCGCAATTGCTATTTCCACCACGCAAGTCCAGGGCTGTCCAAGTGGATGTAACTGCAGTCAGACGACAGTAGGATTTAGCTACAGGATACGTGCTAATTGCAGCTATTTGGGACTCAGCGAAGTTCCTTCAGAAGATGACATGTGGGAAAATGACGTGATATCCGTAATGCAGTTAGTTTCCAATAATATATCAATCATCACTAACGTTAGTTTCTACAATATGGACAATTTGGTCGCCATCGATTTAGAACAGAATCAAATAAGTGAAGTTGAATCTGGTGCTTTTGCAAGATTGACAAAGTTGATCGGTTTAGATATGAGTAAAAATAAGATTACTTACCTGCATCCTGAAACATTTATTAACAATGATATGTTATTGTTCTTAGATTTGAGTTATAATATGCTGAGCGTCCCCACAGATAACGCTTTTCTTATCAGTGACAGTCACATAATGATAGGACTGGCTGCATGTAATTTACAACATGTTTCAGAGATAACATTTTCCCGAGTTCCAAATCTGTTGACATTAGACTTGAGCTCAAACAATTTACAAGATTTTAATTTAACTATACTCGACGATAAAGAATCTATCAAAGTATTCGTTATAAGAAACAACTCTCAAGTTTTATCCATAGAAGGAAGCTTTCCGTCAGCTCTAGAGAAGCTAGACTTAAGTGGAACTGTCTTCGATCTCAAGAAAATATCATTTCCGTACCGTAATAGCTTGGAAATGTTGAATTTGAATGGCTGCAATTTAACTGAAGCTCCAAAGACGATATTGGAAAGATTAACTAACCTGGAAGAGCTTCAACTTAACAACAATAATATTACACACTTTGATACTGCAACAATGAATATCTTCCGTGGTTTACGTCGACTTCATCTCGAAAATAACTCCATTAGCTCTATAGAAATGAACACCTTTGACAAGACTTATATTTGGAAATTGGTCCTCAGTGGAAACCCAATAGATTTTCCGGAGTCAGGCCCGTTCTTTAAAGCGCCATTCTTACAGGAACTGGAAATGAGGTCATGTTCTATCTCCCATATTGGAAATGAATCATTTCAAGAAATGAAAAGCCTTAATTATACAGATCTTAGCTATAACCACATTAAACTGATCAGTCGTGATGCCTTCATTGGACTTCGGGAACTCACAACATTGCTACTTCAAAATAATGAAATAGTCACTATAGAGAGGGACTCATTCCTTCACAACATAAAATTGACAACATTGAACTTATCTGGAAACCCCTTAGTTATACCAAGTGATGCTCCTCTGTTGTCTGCCCCTTCGTTAAAAACATTAGCTCTAGCGGCGTGTGGATTCACACAGCTTCCTCTGAAAGTATTTTCTCATTCCCTTCACTTAAATACTTTGGACATTTCAAGCAATAAATTTCAATTCATTGATGTTAAAGTGTTCTCCAAGATGAAGAAACTCCAATCTTTGAATATGTTTAATAATCCCTTCATCTGTGATTTTCAACTCCGCCCGCTTTGGTTGTTGTGTCTGGACAGAAATATAAACTGCTCTGCCTCTTGTGGTCCAGAGAAGGGATCATGGATTGTTTTGGAGGATGTTACTGCACCTGAAGGAACAGAAGATATTTCCACAACAACGGCCTCCACAGTCATGCAGCCTGCCATTGGTGATTCTAAAAGTGAGAAACAATACTCCAGTGGTCAAAGTGTTGCTTCTGCCGTAATGTTGATGCTAAGTTTGGGATTCATTGTGGGTGTAGTGGTGGGTTTGATATCTGGTTGTGTGTTTCTCCAAAAGTATCTTGGAATCAATCGGCGTGAGGACGCTGTATATCATTCTGTGGCTTCAGAGTCAATTACTGCAGAAAGCCTACAAAATTTGTGTGTTAATGACACGAGTTGACTCAAATGTATTAGTAGAAATAAACGAATAGAGGTAGGAACCGCTATCTCTTTTTATTTATGAATAACTGTTTCTTGGAACTAAGTCTTCTGGTTTCAAAACTCGTTATGTTCATATTTCTCCTGAAATGAGTCATGAACTCCATTTTCCACCGTTCACGAAAATATACATCCTAATATCGCAATAGATGTGCAAACTTTAGTTCAGTGGCGAGGCGTGATTTCACAGATTTCTAAGCAATAATTGCGAGCTGAAATGCTTCATTCGCTTCCGAGGGGAATTTAAATGCAGTATGCGTGCACGCATGCCTATTACTAAATAATAACTACATACCAGTACTTGTAATAACGTACAGGGCGATGTCGTGAACAACATGAATGGGGTTTACGTGTGGTAGGATGTTGGTCATACCATTAAATAATTTGGAAAACAAACAACTGTCTTTTTATTACCTGTTGTATTTAGTCAATCACATCCTTTCGAGGGGTAATTCAAATGAGATTAGCCAGTTAATGTTGCTTAATGTGCCCTGGTCTAGAAAACCAAGAATAACGTCTGTGAGGGTTCATTTCGCTGACTACACGACACCTCGTAATCTGCAGGCCTTCGGGCTGAGCAGCGGTCGCTTGGTAAGCCAAGACTCTTCAGGGCTGTAGTGCCATAGGTTTAGGGGGGTTGCTAATTCTGCAAGTGTCTTCAAACCGGTTTGAGTATACCAGTCGAAGAATAGCCACTGGTACTGCAGTTCGAGTCGAAGTCCACTGTTCACATCTGTACGGTTGATTAACGACTATTTCCGTAAGTGACCGATCGGCTCTCAGTTACCGATGCCGAAAAATCAGCATGCAAGTCAAACGCACTCTGGCTTTCAGCCGGTATGACGGTTATTTTGCTACGGTGCGATGTTGTCAGCTCGGAGGTCGATCTTCCGATCCCTCCTCTAGAGAGAGGTACTTCAATTCGTGCTCTAAAGACAGTTTTAAAACCAATGGTAGATTAGGCAACACCGCCTCGCAAATCTCATTTGAATTCACTCAAGAAGAGATTTGATTGGTTAAATTCAGCAGCTGATATAATGACAAACGTGCGAGATATCGAATTATATTTTTAATATCATTTATCAGTATGACCAACACTGCATCGTTCGTATTCCCGGTTCCTGCTGTTTCGTTGTTTCTTTTCTTTTCCTTTTTTTTTTTTTTTTTTTTTTGCAAGTTGCTTTACGTCGCTCCGACACAGATAGGTCTTATGGCGACGTTAGGACCGGAAAGGGCTAGGAATGAGAAGGAAGCATCCATGGTCTTAATTAAGGTACAGCCCCAGCATTTGCCTGGTGTGGGAATGGGAAAAACGGAAAACTATCTTCAGGGCTGACGACAGTGGGGTTCGAACCCACTATCTCCCCGAATACTTGATACTGGCTGCACTTAACCGACTGCAGCTATCGAGCTCGGTCCTGCTGTTTCCGAACAAATGGTATGTAAATATAATTGTAAATTATTTAAATCTGTGCCTCCTGACTTTGCCCAAATATCTTTCTGAGTAGGAAACAAAAATGAGGCCAGCAATCGAACCTACACAATTACATACATTCACGCAACCATCATTAGCCTCGTAATTATGACTTTTCAGTTATCGTGACAAATTGTTTTTCACTTTAAATGTGGAATGAACGTACGCAAGACGTTGTTGAGTATGAAAAGGCTGTCACGGAAACTGACACTCAAAGGGCTTGCTATAAAACACAGTGTATTTAACAAGTATTGACTACTGCTTATCAAGAAGGAAAGATTCTCAGAAAGTAGACTGTCTGTTACATCCAGAGACTAATGGAATGCACCCACCAGATTTGGTACTCTTTGGTTTTTGAGAACAGCTTTTTTTTTTTTTTTGTACAAAAAAGAACGATGTAAA
Source organism: Anabrus simplex (assembly GCF_040414725.1). Lineage (NCBI taxonomy): Eukaryota > Metazoa > Arthropoda > Insecta > Orthoptera > Tettigoniidae > Anabrus > Anabrus simplex. The sequence continues at coordinate 55,234,670 of NC_090273.1, read as the reverse complement.
TAAAGTTTTAAGTTTGTGGAAAAAGGTAACTATCAGACGAATTCCGTTTTATCGTGTAGATTTTCGGGTTCGACGTAACACTGTCTCTCTTATCACAACCTCGACAATTGTTGATAAGAAGTTTTCGTAGAATTGAAATTTCCTCATCATATCCACCTTTAACTGGACAAGGTGAGTGGAAGTGTGGGGTGGGGAGATTGGCAGCCAAGGTGATAAAGGAGTGCTGTGTTTAGCGGAAGGTCATGGGTTCGATTCCCTGTCAGGAAGTCGAACAGGTTAGAAATGTGTCTTCACTTCTGGAGTGGCAGGTGGTAGTTGGGGTTTACTCAGCCTGCACCAGAAATGAGTTCTAGGTTATTTTCTTTGTGCAACTTCAATCCATCAATCAATCAATCAATCAATCAATCAATCAATCAATCAATCAATCAATCAATCAATCAATCAGGCGATCATTCAAACAATCAATCAATTTATTAATCAATCCCTATCCGTTATTTGCCTAGTAATTTTTTAAATGGTTTCAAAGAATGTGAAAATTTATCGGACATCTTTCTTGACAAATTCTTCTAGGCCCTGAATCCTCCGGATTAAAAGAATATTTGCCCCAGTTTGTCTTTTTGAATACCAACTTTTTCTTCATACTAAATTTCCTACTATTTAAGACGTGTTCGTCTGCTAAGGACTTCCTCGCCATCTCTCCGCTGCCAGCTCGGAATATAACGCTTAGTCGAGCAGCTCGTCTCCTAACTCCCAAGCCTTCTCAGCCATAAGTTTGCAACCTTTTCATAACACTACTCTTTTGTCGGAAACAAATCGCGCGGCTTCCTTTTGGATACTTTTCAGTTATGGAATCATACTCATACCAGCAACTTACAAGCCCTCACCTTCACGTCTCCTTCACGTCTTTACTACAAGCACTAAAAACCCTGGTATCAATATGAAGAGGTGTATAACCTTTGTTAATGCGATTATTCAAATTAAGATCATTTCCTATATTAACACCTAGGTACTTAACAGTCGTACTGAGATTAGAAGTTGGGGAAGCCTTTACCTTCCACTCTTCCGAAGGAATTCAGGACTCAATTGACGTTATAATGCTCCTTTAGTTAAGGAAATGAATATTGGACTACTATTAACTTTGGACGTGCTGTATTCTTATTGAATATTTAAACTAATAACAAAACAATACTCTGGTTCCCTATTTGAAATTCCGCAAAATTGAACGTATAACTGCAATCATTCTTTTCTGGTTAGGGCATCGAGACTCTGGAATACACTTCCAATGGACATTCGGAAGTTTACTTCCTCTCATACATTTAAATCTGCTCGCCGAAGTTTACCCCTGCATATATAACTGAGAGGTGTGAGTCATCGTGTATATGTTGTGTGAATGGGTTTTCTTTTATCTATTATTATTTATATATTCCCTCTTTGTATTCTTATTATCGTAGCTGCGATTGGGAATTAGAAGTGAGAGGGTAAAATATGTGCAGACAACAAAAATACCCGGGTGTGTGGGATATAGCGCATGTAGGGCGGTGGTATAAAAACTGGAAAAACCCTACAGAATGGTAAGCTTTTTATGCTCTCTGAATGAATTTCGAGGTAAAGTTTGACAGTTCACCAACTTAAGTGCAGTAATAATATTTTGTTTTGAGATTTTGATTTTGAGTGAATACTATGAAATAAACCTTTCACAGAAGGATAAATATTACACAGTGAGGCGTACAGTACAAGGTGACATAGATACTCACTGACTGATTATTACCTTATTTAACACATGTCAGGTGCAATAAAACAACAGAGTGATTAACAATGAGATTACAATACCATATGAGGAGGTTAGGTTGAATTTAGAGACGTATTTTCTTAATCCACTTCGTTTGTGATACACTCTTTCAATGTGGCATTCTAAATGTTCATTCAGATGAGAGACTGTATTCCCTTCACTGCCCCGTGTAATCACTGCTATAGAACATATTTAGCACACAAACAAGACGCTTTTCTATATTTTTTATATAAATTTTTGGTAAGTGGATGACTCAGATATGCTACACAATTATTTTAATTTACAATAAGTCCTGAAGTAGCAAGCATAGACAATGTTCCAATATGGATAAATTTGTAAGGTCTTAAAAATAATTTTATTTAAACTAAACTTCCTGTTATAGTGTACCTCCTTTACTGATCTCATTGTTGTTTTGTATCATAATTAATAAAAACGGTGTCGTGCAGATGCACGATGCATATCTTTAATATGTCTTGCAATAAAATTGAAAATATAAAGTATAATGCCTTCATGTTATTATAGTAGTAACATAATGCCTACAAACTCCATTTTCCTGCTGACATACCAACTTTTAATTAGCTCCTTACTGACTAACCTGATTTTAAAACCAGGCAAATGCTGTGGTTGTACCTTAATTACGGTCAAGGTCACTTCCTTCCCACCCCAAGCCGTTTCTTATCCCATCGCCGTAACACCTATGTGTGTTGATACGACGTAAAGAAGACTGTAGAAATAAAAATAAATAAAAATGCTTACTTATTTATCCTGAATTACGAAATTAATCGGTCAACGTAATCAAAGTACAGCATATGGTACATTGTTCGTCCTATCTTCAATTATCACAAATATCATGACTATCCGGCTGTAATACGGGAGTTCCACAAAATGTAGTTTAAATATAGCTAAACATGCCTGAACGGCCACCTTCAATTAGCAGACAGCTCAATAAATGGCCATTTTTCTCCGGAACTGATTAATTTTCCCATAAACCTGTGATGATATCTCCTTCTATAAAAGGTCACACCAGACTACGGTCAACGGCTAGACACATTTCCCAAACTGACCTGATGAAGCGGTTTGTCATATCACCTCCGAATACTCTGTTCATCCGTGAGACACTCATATAGGGTAATTCCGGGAGAGTTGCCGCACTTTGTATGTCTTTTGTTATATCTCGGTATATTTACTTTAAAAATTGTTGCAAATTCATCGAGCATAATTTGAAAACATGTACATTTGATCAGGGATGAACAAAATATTGGCAATTGAAAGTAAATGGGAGAAAGGAGTGAACAAAGGAATTGTTGCATCTGCGGCGTCTCTCCCTGGATCCCGGTATAGATGCCGACTTTGCTCGGGAGAGGTGCCGCGAGTAAAATAATTAATGACAAAATCAAATTTAAGCCAATTTCTTCAACTTTAATATAACCGAACACTAGAACGTACTACAAGACAATTATATCCACATAATATAATCATTCAATGGAAAAAATCTATCTGATAATTTACAACATTAAAATCATATTTTAATTTCGATTTACTATAAATGTGCATGTGCAATGGATTCTTCACTGTGTTATATAAAACCCCACGGCACTTAACACCCTTGAAATGGCTCTGGCCTGCACAGCGAGCGCTGCTCAGCCCGAAGGCCAACTATCAGGGAGAGACGCCGCATCGTCCTGTTTTCATACCTCAAGGCTATCATGGCCCAAAATTAGCTTACTCTAAACTACAGTTATGTTTCTGACGTCTACTGTACTAAAAACGTCTGATTTAAGCATTGGAAGCCAACTTAATATACAATTAATTAACACACGCAAAAACTTTGTCAGGAGGAAACATGTACTCGCCTCATGATATCGGCTATAATTGGCGTAATATACGAGCAAATTTCGTCACAATCGCAGACAGTCGTTCTTCCTTAGAAACTGAAAAACCACACATATTGCCATCTAGCTGTAACGATGGGAACCTTTAGCTACAGTGTATGCGGCATCTCTACCGGGGCGGCATCTGTCCCGGATTTACCTTAGTAGTTCAGTTTCTCTTTTCTGTTATTGCAGAGAGATAATCCAACAGATAGCCGCCCCTATTAGGGTACCGATAGATCAGCCTCCTAATGAGTTCATATGATGTTTGGATTAAGCAGGGCTTGAGTTACCTTGTGTCATTTTGTTAATAAAGAATAAGTTTATAAATTTCTATATGTCTTCAAAAGAGTCATGCCATTCATGATATTTGAGTAGCTGCAACGTGTATTTATTAATTTAGGTTTGTAATATTTAATTGTGTTATAACCAGTTATAGTATCTGATTTGATTAGATTACGATTTCATTTAAATGAGTAACAAGTGCTGCACAGGTTCTTCTATCAGATTTTGCCAGGATTCAAAGCCAGGATATTCAGACTGAGAGTGTGGATAGAGGAATCCATAAGCCTTCCAAGTTATACCTCTATAAGCAATACATACATATTATACCTCACACCACTTCCTAAGTACTATACCAACGATGAATATTCGCTATCTTAGACTCCAAATTCTTCTTCTATAAACAACACATTCGTATTGCACTTTACACCACCTCCCATACGCCATCTTAGAGCTCGCATCCGAGTGCCTGACATTAGTAGCCAAAGTTATTCCTATATAAGCAATGCATACATATTAAACCCTTTTTTATAACACGCTACTACAGTACCACAGGCCATCAAACAAATTCTACATACCTACAAGGACATAGGGCTTATAACTACGACGTTACAAAGCTCCTAATAAAATCAACCTAAAAGAATGGTTTCTTCATAAGAAAGCAGATTACTTTCTATACAGGTAATGTATAGTAGCCATCATGCTTAGTATCCCAAGCTAGTACAGGTAAGAGCGCCCGATTAAGAAGAAAAAGGAGAAGCTGCCAGAATTGTCAGAATTTCTCCCCCTTCCTCAGCAAGTTGGTTAAGGTAAGTCTACAGTCTTCAAAGCATCGGATTGGGGTCTGTAAAGTTGGCAATCCCCCGGACAGTTGGGCAAATAGCCGCCATCTTGCCTACTTAGGGGCATACTCAGGTCTGTACAAGCCTGCACACATAGCCAGCCAACCTACTTTTCGAATCTCCCACTCCCAGTCTGAAAAGATGGTAATCCATCTGTCAGATTAGCACACCTGTAGCTACTTAGTTTTCAAAACAATCCACTAGAGTGCAGCACACGACCCTTCGTTGCGTGACAGCTGCCAAACACAAACGTGCCCATTTTTCATTTTGCCCACCAACACAATTTCAAATTTCTCGCTCTTTAAACGCAGGCCCCACAGAAAATCAGAAGCCAGCTCGTGCTGTGACGTCATCAGTCACGTGACCGGCAACAGCCAACAGCCAATCAGCGATCGGCCTACTATTCCCCTGTACTCCCTAGTAACAAATCTGAAAACAATCACTCAATACTAATCCCAGACAATTAATTGCTATGTTGTATCATAGAACAAAATACGCCACTTTTAAACAATCATTTCATATTCAATTATGAAACTGAGGATAATTTTCTAAGGAATATAACGCTAGATTTTACCATAAATATCCCTTGCTATACTAATTTCCATGGTGTATCTCAAAACAAATTACACCACCTGTAAGTAATCAATAGAGAGTGACTCCAATTACAGGTGACTTAAATAAGTTACAGTTTACAAGACCTTTAGCGAAAGAAATTGAAATAATATGTAGGAACCAAATAAAAATGTGGAAATATTGCCATTGATGCTTTCACGGCCCGTACTTATAGACATGGTATAGGCTTTTGGGCTTATGCCGTGTCAAGAAAATCAGGTGAAATTCTTTACGTTTCGCACAGAACTTTGCTCTGCGTAATGAGAAGAAAATCTCGACTGTCCACGAGAAAGGCTTCTCAAACAATGAGGCTTGAATTTAGACGTTATAACAGAAGTGGAAATGGTAAGTTCATTCGTCACCAGATGGCTCCCCGAACGCGGTACTGCGCGAGCGTTCGAAGAGGAAGCTGACGGAACTATCAGAGTCACATAACATAACAGGTGAACGTGTACAGTCGAGATTTTCTCCTGATGACGCAGAGCAAATCTCTCTGTGAAACGTAAAGAATTTCACCTTATTTTCTTGACACGGCACAAGCTCAGAAGCCTATATCATGTCTAAAAATGTGGAAAGTTACGAGAAATTGTACATAATAAAAACGTTTACAAAAAAAAAGAGCTTTGTCCTCTATTGGACCGATTTGCTAAATTTTCTTTTTATTCTCTATAGAATTACTTGCCCGTGAATCATCAAATATTGATAGGTCTTTAACTTCAGTCAACTTTGAGTAATCCCAAAGTCAAATCACTACATGACCACTCCAATAATTGCAGGCGAAGGCTTAACCTGGCCCGCAATACATTCTGTACTTACCAGGTTATTCATTAATATTCTGATATATGTGATGTTCATCCTTAAAATGTGATTGCTTGCAGATATGTTTACTACCTGGCAAGCCGGAGAGTATACATTTCCTCTAATCTTAAATAATACTAATATTTGGTAATTACTCTTTGATAACCTGACCTTCCCCAGCTACTAAGTATACTCAACAGATGAGAGAACGTTCCTAATAACTTACTTGCTCCTAAGAGAAAACAGTCTACTTACACACAGACGGGAAAGAATCAAGTCGACTAGCCTTCTGTACGATAATTAATAAACCGCAGGGACAAACTCTTGGAAAAATAGGTGTCTACTTACCCGAACCAGCCCAATTGTATGTTGCACTACCTCGGGCAAGACGGCTTGAAAATACGCCTGAATGTTCGAATATTACATGGCGTGAAGTGTTATAAACTACACTACGAGTGAGTCTGTTACTACGTGCCGGCAATAAATTTTCAGAAATCTATCGAAAAGTGCAGGGAGAACAATATGAACATGATCTATTTATAATGAAAGCAGCAGGAGCTCGATAGTATGTTTTAAATTATTCTATAGGCAATAAAATAAACTATCTCCAAACGAAAGTAAGCACCTTACTAACTAATTAAAAAGTAAACAAACAAATCACATCCTAAATTTACACTCCATCGCAAGGCTGGCCATTTAATATATAGTAATTACTTCCACAGTAAACTTTCCTTAGTAATCTGATAACACTGTTAAAAGCATGAGCGAAATTTAAAATCATAGTTATCAATGGTATGTTGTAAATTATGATACGTTGAGCACATCCTAACTATCGGTGACTATCTGGAAAATACTGTTTAAGAAATTAGAATCATTAAGAGCTGCCTGGATCTTGATTTTCCTTTTCTGGCATCGAAGGGCATTTCTTGAGGAAACAAGAACTGTCTATTGGATGATTTACAAATTTTTGCTGAAATCTCTCGTGTTTTCATTAATGATATGTAGTTAATCTCACTCAGAAATTCACTGTAATGAGTAATATCGCTTGTAATATAAATAATGTAGGAAATGTTTCAGAACTTTCCAAATCTGATTCTGGTAAGAACTAGTAGTTAAATTCATAATTCAACACTTTGCTTTCTAAGTAGCTAGTTTACTCTAAACGTATAGTGCAGCTGGCACCTTACGGATTCCGCTGCAGCAGTTCGCATATTTCAGAAACCGCTAAGGCGCCGGGCTGTCTATTTACTTTTTCTTTTCCTAGTTGCTTTTTACATCGCACCAACACAGAAAGGTCTTATGGCGACGATGGGAGAGGAAAGACCTAGGAATGAGAAGGAAGCGGCCGTGGCCTTAATTAAGGTACAGCCCCAGCATTTGCCTGGGGTAAAAATGGGAAACCACGGAAAACCATATTCAGGGCTGCTGACAGTGGGGTTCGAACCCACTATCTCCCGGATGCGAGCTCACAGCTGCACTCTCCTAACCGCACGGATAACTCGCCCCGTGTGTGTTTACTAGAGGGTGAAAGAACTTACCACTCTCGTCCATGCGACTGTGGTAAATCTAACCCTTATAAAGAATTCCCTAGAAAGAGAATTAATTCAGCTTTGAACTGAAATTGTCTTGCTTAGATTTTTGCCCATACAAACGACGAATTACGCTAACATGGAAATAATGAAATAATTATTTCTATAAAATGGAATATTACATATTTTCCTCTATTCAATACTTATAAAGGCAAAACATATATATTGGTACACTTTTCGATGTCTTTGACCTTCTTCAGATATTAATTCGAATATGTAATATATAAATAAATAAACAATACATAAATAAACAATAAATATGAATAATTAAAAATATTGGTTTCGAAGTCATAACGGATCCGTATGGTATTTATCAATTGGAAATAATATTCAGCCATGTTGACTGGCGATGGTGACGGTTTTTAACATGTTTGCTTTAAGCAGAAAAACTACGTGGTCATCAGACCATATCGACAGGGGAAATAGTGAAGATGACTATCAAAATGGGAAAAAATCATGAACAAATGAGACAAGAAGGTGTAATTTAAGGAGTAAAAAGGGCTCACTCTACATTAAAAGTCCTAATATCACAAAGACGGAAGAAAACCTTTGTTCTTTCTTTCTTTCTTTCTTTCTTTCTTTCTTTCTTTCTGAAAACCGACGAGACACACGTGGCAATGTGCAAGATGCCCTAATAACACAAAGACGGAAGAACACCTTTGTTCTTTCTTTCTTTCTTTCTTTCTTTCTTTCTTTCTGAAAACCGACGAGACACGCGTGGCAATGTGCACTCGCATGGACTTCGTATTTTCGTCAACGCCACACTTTCCTGTTCTACTCTGCAGTGCTGTGCTGCCAGCTACGTCTCAATGTGTACGCGACATAAAGTGAGGAACGCAGTTTCGATAATAATTTGCGGAATGAACTGGCACTGTATCTTATTTCTCGGGGTCTGCTGTTATCAGAAAGATACGAGTCCCGCGCTTAAGGTTTCTATTTTGAGATATCGCTCAGTGTAACAAAAGTCAATGAAGAGAGAACATTAGTTAGTGGAAAGTGTGTGTGTCTTCATTCGCAAGGTAATTTTCTGGATTGTGTTGTTACCTTAACTTCTTTCATACATACATAGGCCTACACACATACTGTATCAGGAAAAATGCCTGTCTTTGAGGCGCCGAGACTAGCTTGAAGAGCATGGACTATTTCTGAGTTTTGGAGTTGGTACAGAGAGGGGTATTAGTTCATTGAACTTAGATTTTTTGAGAATCTGATTTTGTTGTTCATTGAAGACAAATTAATTTCACCTTTCTTACAATTTGAGTTGAAGCGTCGTAGCAGGCTGGAATCTCCGGACTCCGGGACGGTTGCTGGGCACGGCCTGAACAGGAACCACGCCCGTCCTGGATGTGAAGTTCTCGACGTTCTGGAATTTCTCGAAGTTAAGAGCTCCTTCCTCTTCTTCGTTAAGGAACGCCATTAGTCGGGTAGTGTTCCCTTCTTGTATGCCTAGTCTTTTAGCGTGGACGAGTCAACGGCGAGAGATGTCCTCTGGAAAGGCTCGTAATAGTTTGGGTGCTAAAATTCGACCAAATGCGTCGACGTCTTCACCTAGTGCTCTTAATGCTTGTATCCGGCGATGACATTCAATGTAGGTCGTGTTTAATACTTCGGGGGCCTCCGAAACTGCAGCTTCGAGATTTTCCAAGTAATCGAGGTGAGACTGGATAATTCTGTTCTTATCACCATATCTTGCTATCAGAATGTTTTTAGTTTGCTCGTATGTGTCTGCCGTTATAGATATACCGTCTACAAGAAGCCTTGGTTCTCTCTCCAAGTACCCACGGAGAAACACGTGTTTGTTTACGACGGACACCGAGGAATTTTTGTCAATGGAAGACTCGAACTGCTCCCAGAATCCCGGCCATTCTTCAACGTTCCCTGTGAATGACTGCAGTTTAATGGTAGGAAGCTTTATCTCCGCTATAGTCGTGGGTTGAACAAGGACACTCGGATACGTAGAGGTAGAGTTGCCCTCACTCCTCGCGCTTTTCTGTTGTATGAGACCCGTGGCCTTTCTAATCGCCCGTTCGGAGTTGTCCAGATATCCTTCACAGGCTGCCACGTCGTCTTCGTACTCCGCGTCATCGAGTAAATCTTGGATACTGTCATTCAACGTATTTAAAGACGCTAAAGTTTCCTGTAGACGGTCGCAGATATGTTCTATGTCATCTAAGTCCGTGGACTGATTGAACGAATGAATCTAATTAATAAAACGCGTAGTGTTCGAACGTTGAGTTACTCGTCTACGTTTCAATTTCGTGAGCTGATTCGCTATACTGCCTTCCATAATGTCTCCTGCTAGTAAATTAATTCTTCATTGATCTGAATACTATTACTGCTTGAGATATTCAGACAAAAAATAAACATGTGAAATGGTTGCGCGGGTCAACGTTACGTCATACACTATTGTGTCAATGAATGGTTGCCAGAGAGAATGTCTTATTAAAAGTTAAAGATCAGAGCTTAGTTACTCCCTTTGTTCAACAGACGGCGCTAGTGTTCTACTCGAGTGTTGCATGCATAGATCTCTTTGGAATGGATACGATTACGGATATTTTGACGTAGGTGGGGTTATATTTCTTGTTACGAGTAATATTGAAATTCCTTCGAACTTCTATGCATTAAATGTTCAGAAAAAATTACCAATCTACGGTTAACACTACGTATACTGTAATTGTGTTTCGTCTTATCTGTTGCGTTTGAAGTTGTAACCAGTTCTTCGTTGGTGATCCTTTCTTCTCCACAGAGACACGTAGATATGTCGAGATTTAAGTCGCTCAATATCCCTGTCCGTGATGTGAAAATCATCTTCTGTTCTCTCGTATCGCGTTGAAGTCGTAATATTCCCGGGTTTCGGCACCAAAATTTATGTTATATAAATCGTAACTACTGAATTATAAGAGGACTTCACCGTCGTGTTCACAATATCACGTTTATTATTATCAACAGCACACATACGTCACGGAATAAAAAAAAGGCAACTATACAAATACAAAGAATACATAGGTATCTCAATGTTGACGTAACCAATGTCAATCCGCGACAGAGAAGGTAGCAGCCGTGGCAATAATTAAGGTACAGCCCCAGGATTTGCCTGGTGTGAAAATGAAAAAACACGGAAAACCACCTTGAGGGTTGCTGACGATGAGTTTCGAACCCATTATCTCCCGAATACAAGCTCGCAGCTGCAAAGCCAACTTCCTTGGTACTTGAACTTCCATTTGAAGGGCAAAAATTCACTGTGTCACCAAAAAATTTACTGTATTTAAATATTCAATGATTAAAATTACTTATTTACAGTGAACGCACAGAAATATTAAATGAAATCATCGAACACAACAAAATAAATTACGCACAGTGCTCTGCTTTTGCTGGTCACATGACCCAGAAATGGCTCCTCATTGGCTGCAAGGTTACGTTATCTTTTGCCCAGTTTCCCCCCGTGCGATTTGGTCCTTATTAGCATCAAACATGATTTTAAACGCCCTATTTGACGTGTATTTTTACCGCTTTGACCATTTCTTTTACTTTCATATTATGAAGCTTCCTAAAGCCTCCGTTGTTAAGGCAGCAACGTGCCGGCCACTCACCGCTGGGTTCCGTGGTTCAAATTCCGGTCACTCCATGTGAGATTTATGCTGGACAAAGCGGAGGCCGGACAGGTTTTTCTCCCGGTACTCCAGTTTTTCCTGTCATATTTTATTCCAGCAATACTCACCAAATTTACTGTAATTTCATTTCACCTGCCAGCCATTAATCATTGCGCCAGAAGAGTGTGACAGGTTTCGACAGACGGCGCAATTCCTATGCTCGTCGCTAGATGGGGGCTTCATTCATTCCACTCCTGACCCGTTCGAATGACTGGAAACAGGCTGAGGATTTTCATTATGGAGCTTCCTACCAACGTATGTTTTCCATTATCATTTCTATTTTGAATTTTTTGTATTTTGATACCGTTTGGATACAAGCTTTTCATAATTATGTACGACATACCAGCATGGAATATTATTAAATAATTTAACTGAAATAATTTCTCTTAAGGATACGTGACATGAAGTTATGTAAAGTATTTCATTTGTCAGTGCGACTTCAGCGAACTTCGTATCTATAGAAGCATCAGTCAAATAAACAAGTCGTATATTTCCTCTTCCTGGTATTGGGGTGCCAACATTTTCCTCTGACCTTAAATATTGTAATCATTCTAAGAAGTACTCATCAGTAGAAGCCTGATTCTTAAGTAATTACGGAACTATGAAAAGGATTTTAAAGTGGAAAGTACGGCCAGGAAAGGGGAAAAAAGGTTCTGAAAATAAATACAAAATGTTGCCAAACAAAAGTGTTGATAAAATCACGTTATTAAAGTTTAAAGCAGTTGCATAACCTTTCCTTATCCCATTTACCATTTGGCTCCATGGCTAAATAGTTAAGTAGGCTGGCCTTTGGTCACAATGGTCCCGGGTTCGATTTCCGGCAGGGTCGGGAATTTTAGCCATCATTGGTTAATTTCGCTGGCACGGGGACTGGGTGTATGTGTCGTCTTCATCGTCATCATCACCACGATGCGCAGGTCGCCTACGAGAATCAAATCAAAAGCCTGCACCTGGCGAGCTGAACATGTCCTCGGACACTCCCGGCACAAAAAGCCATACACCATTTCATTTCATCTCATTTACTGCGTTCGAATCTATATAAATAAAATTGTTTCTGTTTGTCTGTTTGTCTGTTTGTTCCACCATCACGTCGAAACGGCTGGATAGATCTCAACCAAATTTCATATTTAGAGTATACTCATCCCGGGGAAGGTTTCGATATGCACATCATTTTAAAATCTTTGAATACATAGGGGGTATATAGGAAAACCAGAATGGTTTTTCCACCATCACGTCGAAACGGCTGGATAGATCTCAACCAAACTTCATATTTAGAGTATACTCCTCCCGGGAAAGGTTTCGATATGCATATCATTTTAAAATCTTTGAATACACGGGGGGTTTATAGGAAAACCAGAATGGTTTTTCCACCATCACGTCGAAACGGCTGGATAAATCTCAACCAAACTTCATATTTAGAGTATACTCCTCCCGGGGATGGTTTCGATATGCATATCATTTTAAAATCTTTGAATACACGGGGGGTTTATAGGAAAACCAGAATGGTTTTTCCACCATCACGTCGAAACGGCTGGATAGATCTCAACCAAATTTCATATTTAGAGTATACTCATCCCGGGAAAGGTTTCGATATGCATATCATTTTAAAATCTTTGAATACACAGGGGGTTTATAGGAAAACCAGAATGGTTTTTCCACCATCACGTCGAAACGGCTGGATAGATCTCAACCAAACTTCATATTTAGAGTATACTCATCCCGTGGAAGGTTTCGATATGCATATCATTTTAAAATCTTTGAATAGACGGGGGTTTATGGGAAAACCAGAATGGTTTTTCCACCATCACGTCGAAACGGCTGGATAGATCTCAACCAAACTTCATATTTAGAGTATACTCCTCCCGGGAAAGGTTTCGATATGCATATCATTTTAAAATCTTTGAATACACGGGGGGTTTATAGGAAAACCAGAATGGTTTTTCCACCATCACGTCGAAACGGCTGGATAGATCTCAACCAAATTTCATATTTAGAGTATACTCATCCCGGGAAAGGTTTCGATATGCATATCATTTTAAAATCTTTGAATACACAGGGGGTTTATAGGAAAACCAGAATGGTTTTTCCACCATCACGTCGAAACGGCTGGATAGATCTCAACCAAACTTCATATTTAGAGTATACTCATCCCGTGGAAGGTTTCGATATGCATATCATTTTAAAATCTTTGAATAGACGGGGGTTTATGGGAAAACCAGAATGGTTTTTCCACCATCACGTCGAAACGGCTCGATAGATCTGAACTAAATTTCATATTTAGAGTATACTCCTTCCGGGGAAGGTTTCGATATGCATATCATTTTAAAATCTTTGAATACACGGGGGGTTTAGAGGAAACCCAGAATGGTTTTTCCACCATCACGTCGAAACGGCTGGATAGATCTCAACCAAATTTCATATTTAGAGTATACTCATCCCGGGGAAGGTTTCGATATGCATATCATTTTAAAATCTTTGAATAGACGGGGGTTTATAGGAAAACCAGAATGGTTTTTCCACCATCACGTCGAAACGGCTCGATAGATCTCAACTAAATTTCATATTTAGAGTATACTCCTTCCGGGGAAGGTTTCGATATGCATATCATTTTAAAATCTTTGAATACACGGGGGGTTTACAGGAAAACCAGAATGGTTTTTCCACAATCACGTCGAAACGGCTGGATAGATCTCAACCAAATTTCATATTTAGAGTATACTCATCCCGGGGAAGGTTTCGATATGCATATCATTTTAAAATCTTTGAATACACGGGGGGTTTATAGGAAAACCAGAATGGTTTTTCCACCATCACGTCGAAACGGCTGGATAAATCTCAACCAAATTTCATATTTATACTATACTCATCCCGGCGAATGTTTCGATATGCATATCATTTTAAAATCTTTGAATACAAGGGGATTTGTAGGAAAACCAGAATGTTTCTTCCACCATCACGTCGAAACGGCTCGATAGATCTCAACTAAACTTCATATTTAGAGTATACTCCTCACGGGGAAGGTTTCGATATGCATGTCATTTTAGAAACTTTGAATACACGGGGTGTTTATAGGAAAACCAGAATGGGTTTTCCACCATCACGTCGAAACGGCTCGATAGATCTCAACCAAATTTCATATTTAGACTACACTCATCCCGGCGAAGGTTTTGATATGCATATCATTTTAAAATCTCTGAATAGACGGGGGTTTATAGGAAAACCAGAATGGTTTTTCCACCATCACGTCGAAACGGCTCGATAGATCTCAACTAAACTTCATATTTAGAGTATACTCCTCCCGGGGAAGGTGTCGATATGCATATCATTTTAAAATCTTTGAATACACGGGGGTTTATGGGAAAACCAGAATGGTTTTTCCACCATCACGTCGCAACGGCTGGATAGATCTCAACCAAACTTCATATTTAGAGTATACTCCTCCCGGGGAAGGTTTCGATATGCATATCATTTTAAAATCTTTGAATACACGGGGGTTTATAGGAAAACCAGAATGGTTTTTCCACCATCACGTCGAAACGGCTGGATAGATCTCAACTAAATTTCATATTTAGACTATACTCATCCCGGCGAAGGTTTCGATATGCATATCATTTTGAAATCTTTGAACAGACGGGGGTTTATAGGAAAACCAGAATGGTTTTTCCACCATCACGTCGAAACGGCTCGATAGATCTCAACTAAACTTCATATTTAGAGTATACTCATCCCGGGGAAGGTTTCAATATGCATATCATTTTAAAATCTTTGAATAGACGGGGGGTTTATAGGAAAACCAGAATGGTTTTCCTCCATTTTCTCTTATACTATTGATTTTCTGTAAGCTTCGTTTACCGTACGTGAAACGTCTCTTCATTATAAACAACTTTCGTTATGTTCATAATTTACCTTACTCTTTACATGACGGAGAAATTCACAATTTTCTGCTGGTACCATGCTCTGCATTGAGTGACCGACAGACCGACAACGAACCTACAGGTTACCATGGCAACGTCTCTGACTGCATGCCAGCAGGGAAGTAACGTATTGCCATTTTCCTCATCATGCTTTTAAATTCGTGGTTGTTCCTTAGGTAGAAGGCAAGAGAGGCGTCAATCGGCCTATCTGCGGGATATTGGCGGAATATCGTTGGATGTTATAACCGCCTTCGAATAGATTAAGTAATAACACCATTAGTCATCCTTTATTATTTGTTTACCTAGGAATCAATGGACCTAAATTTCTTCTCTGTTACCGCTTTATTATATCCATAACTCACACTAGCATAATTTATTGAGGGGCATTTGATTTTCCAATACATTAACTTGGCATTTACATATTTGTCGTTATCCGGCTGTCCTCAGTTATAATCCATTTTCTATTACCTTCAACTCTCTTAACTGTATTATTTTCTTCCTTAATTACGCCGTATGTACGCGAGTGCTACAAACTACTGGATGTATTTCCACCAATACTCATATTTAGAATACACCTGTCCTTGATAGGTTTTAGGGCAAATATTGTTTCTAAATCCCTGAACTGACTGGGGGTTTATACGAAACCGAAACAGTGATTTTGCACTTCCACAAAATATACACAACCAACGTTAATTTAAATGTACCTGCCTTGGTAGAAATTAATTTCTAAACCTTTTTTCTCATGTGCATCATTTCGATACGAGGATTAATAAGGGAGATATCATTAACGGGCCGTTTTTTTGTACAAGTCCCCATCGGACTTAACTCACGAGCGGGTGCGTGTAAAGCGTATTCCTTACAACTTGAAAACTACTGAAGACATTCGAACCAAAATTCATATTTAGCATCCACCTGTCCACAGGTAAGTTTTAAACGTAAATAACATTTCATGTTCCGGAATGGACTGGCGGTTTATAGGGAACCGAAATGGTGATTTTACTCTTCCACAATATATACAGAACAAGACCAACCTGACTGGAAATCGACCAAACGTGATGGAATACCACCTCTAAACCTTTTTTCATGTGCATTTTTTCGTCAGGAGGATTAATAAGGGAGATATCATGAATGGTCAGTTTTGCAGGTTAAGTCCAGCGGACATAGCCAAAAAGGTGTTTTACATGAAGCAGATTCCTTATCTATATAAATCAAATCGTAACGACTGTGTGTCTCTACACTGACTATTTTGGCGAAGTTTTCGTACAGCTTTCCGTTTAAGGGGTAATAATGACCATCTGCATAATTTTTGGTTTAGTTTCCTGAAAGTCCTAATTTTTACCCGCCTCGCCCAAAATCCAGATTTCGGCATAATCTGCCAGAAGAAAAAGAAGATAATTGAAATTTGACAAAATTATACGTTTTAGCCTGTAACGAACGGAAAACATCCAAGATCATTACATTTTTCACTTTTTATCCCCGAAGAATATCGAAATATGCAGGCAATTTTAATGATGGTGCAGCCCTTCGGAAATTCCTATCACATAACAGATTGCACAATCTCCGTTCAATTTGGAATGATCTACAACCTGGGTCTTATGACTTTTTGCCGTATCTGTATCCCTTTTACGTTTGATTTTTCTCTATGAATGGATGTTAAGTCAATTTTGAATTTTCACATGCATAATTCATACCTTCGATTACTTATATGAAATACAGAATCATCAAACTCTTCACGAAAATTGGCCCACCCAGTAGCCATATATGAGCCAAATGCTATGTATGTAGCTGTCACATAATTATCCGAAAAGTAATGTAATGTGAGATAATCTTACAAGAACGTTACCCTGTTCCACGTTTCTAACTCAATCTGACCAAAGAATAGATGACATATCATAGGACCAGCCATTTAGGCCACTAAATCCGGCGTGTCTTATTGTATAATCCTTTGTCGATATGACGTACATTTAGTAGCAGTTAATCTGTAAATGAAGGTCTTCAACATTGTAAACACGCATATACTTTCTTATGTCGATCTATATATATTCACTGATGTCGATTTGTAGTGATCGAGAAAGGGTGGGTCTGCTATTGTAATCAGTACTCCCCACACCGACTTTGACTGGCAGTATGAAAGGGTTCCTTCTCCAACTCCTGTGTAACTGTCATTAGTAAGGAAGGTCTACAATTGTAATGAATAGTTCACTTCTCGATTTGACTTGCAGAAGGCAAGTGAGCATGCAGTTTTGTTTAAAACTCCCCTACCCGATTGTGTTTGGCAGTAGGCAAGGGTGCCCGCCATTATAAAGAAATGTCCTCATCTAAAATGTGACTGGCATTAGGCATAGTGGCCTGCTATTTTGATGGAAACTCACCAACTTGGTGTGACTGGCAGTAAGCTGGCTGGAAGTAGGAAAATGGGCCTGGCATTATAATGATAACTGCAACACTCAATTTCGAGTGATAGTAGGGTAATTGCCTATCATTATAATAAAAACTGTAATCTGTCTGGAAGTAGGAAAGGGGGGCTGCCATTTTAACGAAAACTCCCCAAATCGATTCTGTCCGCATAGTAGGCAATGGGGCCTGCAATTATAATGTAAACTTCCCAACTCGATTGTGAATGGCAGTAGGCAAATGAGCCTGCCGTTATATCACAAATCCATAACAAACACTTTACATTGGAAACAACGTACGGGGACCTCCCCATGCTCTTTCCCGGATAACGCTAAGAGACATGCAATTTTAAAACAATCTTATTTACTGCATGCACACTATTTACTTCGATATTCGAATATAATGTAGAATACCGTAGCGAAGCACGGGTACATTCGCTAGTAATTAATAAACTTGTTATATTGGATTGCACACAACATTTCAATGTTTTTGACAGCAAGTCACTGGCGCTTTGAGCTCAGTAGATTCGTATGTACCACCACGGCCGACTGGATCCCTCGCTGCGCTCCTTATACCGGCCTTGACAATCGCTTGTGAAGCCCAGCAAAAAGCTGTAATTGGAAAGTTTCACCATAATTCCGCTGGAGCGCTGGCCTACTACCCACTGACAGAAAGCTGTATATCGCAAATTGCCGCATTTCCAGTTTTATTTATATGGTTTTGCTGTCGTAAATATTAGCAATCTGTTCGCAATAAGGTGCTTGTTGGCTTGATATTGAGATCGGATAGTTATGCGCTAGTGAGTTTATTTTTTATTGTGTAGTGCGGTGATTATATTTGTTAACTTGTGTTCACAAATCTTGGAATTTGTAACATTCTTGTGCAACTTTTTGTACTTCGAGCAGAAATTTTATGGAAACAAGAACAAAGTGATTTCTCGCTGTAACTTCGTCCTGAACAAGGATTTTAACTTATGCGCTAATTCGTTTTTTAATGGTATGGTGATTTTCTTTTTCTTTAACTGTGTTAGGAAATATTCGAATTGCTGTGTGCCTTTCTTGTATTCCGAACAGGAAAAAAAAAAGAGCAAAGGGACACTGTCACTTCACGAATTCTCTGTAGACCAGGACAAAACTACGGAGTGGCTATAAGCAGGTTGCACTTTCACCTTAGTTTTCCGTTTCCATTTCGGGTATTTACCTTCTTTCTTTCTTTCTTTCTTACTCTGTTTACCCCTCCAGGGTGGGCTTTTCTCTCGGACTCAGTGAGGGATCCCCTCTACCACCTCAAGGATAGTGTCCTGAAGCGTGAGACTGCGAGTCGGGGAGTACAACTGGGAAGGATGGCCAGTACCTCGCCCAATCAATCAATCAATCAATCAATCAATCAATCAATCAATCAATACTGATCTGCATTTAGGGCAGTCGCCCAGGTGGCAGATTCCCTATCTGTTGCTTTCCTAGACTTTTCCTAAATCATTTCAAAGAAATTGGAAATTTATTGAACATCTCCCTTGGTAAGTTATTCCAGTCCCTAACTCCCCTTCCTATAAATGAATATTTGCCCCAGTTTGTCCTCTTGAATTCCAACTTTATCTTCATATTGTGATCTTTCCTACTTTTATAAACGCCATTCAAACTTATTCGTCTACTAATGTCATTCCACGCCATTTCTCCGCTGACAGCTCGGAACATACCACTTAGTCGAGCAGCTCTTCTTCTTTCTCTCAATTCTTCCCAACCCAAACATTGCAACATGTTTGTAACGCTACTCTTTTGTCGGAAATCCCCCAGAACAAATCGAGCTGCCTTTCTTTGGATTTTCTCCAGTTCTTGAATCAGGTAATCCTGGTGAGGTCCCATCCACTGGAACCATACTCTAGTTGGGGTCTTACCAGATACTTATATGCACTCTCCTTTACATCCTTACTACAACCCCTAAACACCCTCATAACCATGTGCAGAGATCTGTACCCTTTATTTACAATCCCATTTATGTGATTACCCCAATGAAGATCTTTCCATATATTAACACCCAGATACTTACAATGATCCCCAAAAGGAACTTTCACCCCATCAACGCAGTAATTAAAACTGAGAGGACTTTTCCTATTTGTGAAACTCACAACCTGACTTTTAACCCCGTTTATCAACATACCATTGCCTGCTGTCCATCTCACAACATTTTCGAGGTCACGTTGCAGTTGCTCACAATCTTGTAACTTATTTATCACTCTATAGAGAATAACATCATCCGCAAAAAGCCTTACCTCCGATTCCACTCCTTTACTCATATAATTTATATATATAAGAAAACATAAAGGTCCGATAATACTGCCTTGAGGAATTCCCCACTTAATTTTTACAGGGTTAGATAAAGCTTCACCTACTCTAATTCTCTGAGATCTATTTTCTAGAAATATAGCAACCCATTCAGTCACTCTTTTGTCTAGTCCAATTGCACTCATTTTTGCCAGTAGTCTCCCATGATCCACCCTATCAAATTCTTTGGACAGGTCAATCGCGATACAGACCATTTGACCTCCAGAACCCAAGATATCTGCTATATCTTGCTGGAATCCTACAAGTTGAGCTTCAGTGGAATAACCTTTCCTAAAACCGAATTGCCTACTATCGAACCAGTTATTAATTTCACAAACATGTCTAATATAATCAGAAAGAATGCCTTCCCAACGCTTACATACAATGCATGTCAAACTTACTGGCCTGTAATTTTCAGCTTTATGTCTATCACCCTTTCCTTTATACACAGGGGCTACTATAGCAACTACTATAGCCCAAGCGGCCGTAACTTCTATGCTGAACAGGGGCCTTGTGTTGGGGATGGGAAGATTGGAAGGCATAGACAAGGAAGAGGGAAGGAAGCAGCCGTGGCTTTAGGTTAGTTACCATCCCGGCATCTGCTTGGAGGAGAAGTGGGAAACTATGGAAAACCACTTCGAGGATGTCTGAGGTGGGAATCGATACACCCCCCCCCCCCCTACACAGTTGACCTCCCAAGGCTGAGTGGACCCCGTTCCAGCCTTCGTACCACTTTTGAAATTTCGTGGTAGGGCCAGGAATGGAACCCTGGCCTCCAGGAGTGGCAGCAAATCACGCTAACCAGGTATTTTTACCCATGAATTTTCCTTCATAGAATAATCCCTTAGGCGGTGTCGTATATGCCATATAACGGCAGCACAACACATTTTTATCCAAGATAATCTGAACTTTAACATTTAAACATTGACAAGTAAGGATCACTACTGCTATGACGGTAAGCCCAACGTATGAAGTGTTGTTACCTGAGCAATGGGGCCAATGAACTAGATGTTAGGCCCCTTTAGACAACAAGCATCATCATCATCATCGAGCAGAGAACGGTTTACAATTTATTTACTCAAAATACTTTTCTTTCACTGAATTTTATTAAAAATTCTTCTTCTTTTATCGCTATTTGTTATACGTCGCACCGACACAGATAGGTCTTATGACGCCGGTGGAATAGGAAAGGGCTAGCAGTGGGAAGGAACCGGCCGCGGCTTTAATTAAAGTAAGCCTGATGTGAAATTGGGAAACCACGGAAAACCATCTCCAGGGCTGCAGACAGTAGGGTTCGAACGCACTATCTCCCGGATGCAAGCTCACAGCTCACAGTTGCACGCCGCGCGGCCAACTTGTTCCACCCTACTACATTTCAAGTAAAAATTATTGTCTGAATTTAGCACGGCCAACTTGCCCGGTATTTTATGTTCTAGTGAAAGGTATGAATGAAATGTAATCTGAAACTATATAGGCCTATAATGAAATTAAAATTTAAACATGTTTGAGTCAAAATATTTATATTATGCATGCATTCAACGAGGGGCTGCCTGGCCGAGGCGGTAAAGGCGTGCTCGGTTCGCCCGGAAGGACGTGGGTTCGAATCCCCGTCAGGAAGTCGTCAAATTTAAGAAACGAGATTTCCACTTCCGGAGGTGCATATGGCCATGAGGTTCACTCAGCCTACACCAAAAATGAGTACCAGGTTAATTTCTGGTGGGCAAAGGTGGCCGGGCGTAGAGCTAACCACTCTACCCCATCACGTGCCGCGGTTAACAATGGCCCTCCAAGGGCCTGTACGGAGGTGACTTTGTTATGCATACAACGAATATGGAAAAAAAATACGAGCAGCGCTTGAAAAATTTTAAAACTCTAATTGAACAATGACTCTTAATCTCAATATTAACATCAGAAGACAAAAGTATTGTGGTAAGTTCTGCTATGTATCTAAATGCTATGATAATAAAAACGATTACTATTATTCCTCACAATTAAGGAACGTCAGTTGGACTACTCCTTCCTCCGCAGTTTCATTTAACGACGTTGTTTTGGCACATATCAATGAAATTAGCCTTTAGGATTAATATTAACAATATTAGTCAATGTAACACTATTTTATTCCCCAAATTAAGCTACATCGGCAATCAGAGTCAATATCAGAACGTCAGCTGGACTAAGTCGTCTCCCCGCAGTTTCATTTTACATCATTTTGGCAAATATCAACGAAAGTAACCTTTAGGATTTAATTATTTTAACAGTATTAACCTATGTAACATTCTCCATAACTCTAAATTACCATAAATCGGCAATCAAAGTAAATATATTTTCCATAAAGAAGTATGCATTTCTACAGCAAATAGGTCGGCCGCCAGCGCCACGTGTCGAGCTGTGTAACTACTCCGATTACAGTGCGTGGACTCGATTTTCAAGGCCGGTAAGGAGCTAGCTAGAGCGACGCATCAAGTCGGCCGTGGTACCACAGAGAGAAACTCCGCTCAGCATCTGCAGAGACCAATGGAGGCAGCTAGCTGCTAAAGTGGGTAACAGATCGCGCGCTAGCAGTTAGTTAACTGTTTTCCGCTTGTTAGTGCATGCAAACAAGATGACTGACACGCGCTTTTGTAAGTGTTTTAATCACATGCATTCATTGATGAGCCAGAATAATTAATCAAACGAGAATAAAAATCTCTATCACAGGCAGGAATCGAACCCTGAAATCTCTGGAGTGAAGCCTTCAACGCTGACTGAGAGTGAGTGGCCTCCGTTGCAGGTCCTAATACCACTTTTGAAATTTCGTTAGAGAGCTGCGAATCGAAATCTGGCCTCCGGGGCTAGCAGCTAATCACGTATGTAAACATTAATCGCTACATTTCCAGAAGCGTAACACATAACACTGCTTAAATTTTACTAAGAACACGGGTAATGGTGTATACATGTCGTAGCCCTGTGAAGAAAGCGCAATAATAATAATAATAATAATAATAATAATAATAATAATAATAATAATAATAATAATCCTTCGGTTTTTTTACTATTTGTAGGGTCCCAGGTGCGAACTGATATATACATGTGGATTTTCTCTAGTACAGTGTGTTGACAGAATATAAAGGGGAAAGTGTTGAGACAAACACAATCACTTAGCCGCGTTTATCCTTCTAGCGATATCTGATAGTCATCTGATTACCGTAACTCACGGAAGTCGCCGAAAGAGCGCACTGTTATGTCTGCAGTGCGATATTTGTTTACAGTAACTCACGAAGACGCCGCGATAGCGCACTGATATGTCTCCCCTCCCTGCATAGTAACTCGCCAAGTCGCCGCGGGAGTGTGGTGTGAGGTGTTTTTTAAATATTTGTTCGTGGCGTCGACCTCTAAAGATCTTTTGCCACTACTTGCGCCATATGATATGAGCCTGCGTGTAATTGTAATTGCGGAAGTGTAGAGTGTTGAATGAGAGGAAAGGAACGTTAAGGACGACACAGATACCCAGTCCCCAGGCCAGGGATATTAATCATTTACAATTGAAAACCCCTGACCCGGCCAAGAAACGAACCCGCGGCCGTCGGGTGACAGGCGGACACGTTGCTACCTCCACCGCGGGGCCGGACTGGTGTGAAGTGTTGGAGCGCAGGCTCACTAGTCTTCCCCCTTGCTCCACCCACATCCCCCACCCGAACGACCATGCTATAAAGGTCAGTGCACAAAGAGAACATGTGCTACTTTCCGCAAGGGAGCCGGACATGCCTGGCTAAGAAACCGGCAATATTTTTCGTCGAGGACTGGGAGGTGGTCCTCTGGGAAAGAGAGAGAGCAATCTCTCTCTCACCCTTCCACTATTTTTGATAGGGGGCTGGGAGGTAGCTCCAAGAGAGGGAGGAAAGACCCCCTCCACCCTCCCAAAAAACCAAAACCTCGGTCCCTAACCTAACCCAATGAAGTTAGATTAGCATCCGTGGTTGCAGGTTAGGCTAGGACGACATCGTGACGTCATAACCTTACCTACGTGAGGTTAGACCTGCTCACGTCACATCACAATGACGTCATTGACTAGGGGTCAACGAAATTGCCTCCACCAACAAATTTTGCTTACTTAGCAAAAATTCAAAGTTCCCACCAAAAGCCGTGGGAAAATGCTGAAGAATCACCCATTGTTTTCGAACATACATAGCCCATACAACTTCCATGATTCCCTATTTCAGGCGACACGGCTGTAAGCAGTTCTTATAATTGAAGCCAGTTAGGTTCGGCTTCAAAGCTTGGGTGATAGCTCAGAAGAATGGACATTGCTTGAAAGTTTATCTGCATCGGGGTAAAAGGCTGGGCGTGGTGAGAGATCCAAAGTTGGAACATGGGAAATCTATTGCTCTTACGTTTTGTGTTTCTTTGATAGTTTCTTATCCGAATATTGTTTTTTCTTTTTATTGTGTTAATTTTTTCACTAGTGCCAAATTGATATTTGAACTTGGGAAACAATTGAGCGAAGAGAACGGGTGCTGTACGGTCTATTCGAGTTGCTGAGTGCCCTCTTCCTGGCAAAACAATCGTGAGAAATAGAAGAGAGTAGATTATTGTGTTATGTTGCCTCCGAAAAAAAATTGTCGCCGTATTGCGTTAAAAAATTATTTGAAGAAGTTACGTTAAATATAGTAAATGCCGGGCTGGGTGTCTCAGACGGTCGAGGCACTGGCCTATTGACCCCAACTTGGCAGGTTCGAACGTTGCTCAGTCCGGTGGTGTTTGAAGCTGCTCAAATTCGTCAGCCACATGTCGGTAGATTTACTGGCACGTAAAAGAACTCCTGCGGGACTGAATTTAGGTACATCGACGTCTCTAGAAACCGTAAAAAGAGTAGTTAGTGGGACGTAAATCCAATAACAATATTATTATTTAATATAGTAAATATATATGATTTTCCGTTAATAAAATGATTTTCATTTAAGAATAGTTCCGTGCGTGAAAGGGTTAACTTTATTTAGGGTTGCCCCTTTTTGATATAAGAAATAAGGAACATTAACCTAAAAAATATGGGACTTAACACAAAAATTAGGGACAGTTCATAAATACTTGAAAATCAAACGTTAGGTGACAATTTCAATTAGATTATAACCAGTTTCATTTGCTGAATAAGATAATTATTGAAATTCGTCAGATAAACTAACATGCACTTTCTTAACTGTACAATGCATTAGGTATGACAAAATATGCAGAAAAATATCATTAGAACTACCAGTATCTTATTTTCTCCATCTATACTTCACATTTGTCTTAGCTCACTTTAAAATTGCACTGTCTTAGTGTAACATGTCATAGAACTCTCTACAAGACAGGTTCATGTTTACAGTAATTAGTACTTCATTTTTAATCAAATCTACTGAACACATGTTTCTACTGTTGGACCCAGGAACACTCATTCCAAAAGACATAAGTTTTGCTAATTCTATTAGTTTCTGTTGTCGTTTATGACTAGTAAATACTGACATCTTAA